>NW_009203504.1:81400-96974 GCF_000690835.1 Fulmarus glacialis | reverse complement strand
GGAACCTGTGAATTCTTCCGGTGTGGTGTCATGATGGAATATCATAACACAGACATCAGATTGATAGGACAAAATAATCTGCTTTCAGTTTTAGTTGACATAAAACCAAAACCACTCTTATTTCCTTCACTTGTTTTCCTTCTAAAATATTCAACACTCCTACTGGCTAACAGAAAAGCAAAGACAAGATAAGAAGTATCATGCTGGTGAGTGGGGAGGAAGAAAGGGAGGGAAAGAATATTTGTCAAGAGGATTGCTGAGGACATACTGTCGTGGTTTAACTTGGCAGGCAGCCAAATACCACGCAGTCGCTCACTCACTCCCCCCGACCCCGTAGTGGGGCGGGGAGAGAATCGGAAGGGTAAGAGTGAGAAAAACTCGTGGGTTGAGATAAAGACAGTTTAATAGAACAGAAAAGGGAAAATAATAATGATAATGATAAAATATACAAAATGAGTGATGCGCAGTGCAATTGCTCACCACCCGCGCTGACCGATAACCAGGTAGCGATCGGTACTTCCTGGATCACGACTACCATTCATATACTGAGCATGACGTCACATGGTATGGAATACCCCATTAACCAGCTGGGCTGGCTGTCCTGGTTATGTTCCCTCCCATCTTGTGTACCTAGCTCAGTCAGTAGGCATGGGAGCTGTCCTTGGACTAGGAGGGTACTTAGCAACAACTGAAAACATCAGTGTGTTATCAACATTCTCCTCATACTAATCCAAAACACAGCACTAGGAAGAAATTTAACCCTATCCCAGCTGAAACCAGGACACATACAGATTCTCACACTTAATTTATATACAGCCTTATAGTCTCACCAAAGGTTGGGATTGTATGACATCAAGCTGAATGGGAGCCTGTACTTTTCCTCCATTTTTTCTTTCCTCCAGTAGACCTTTGGACCTCTAAAAACTATTAGAGTTCATGTTAGGAAAAAAGACAAAGTATCAACTCCTTTATTATCACTCGGAAACAAAGAAAGCCAAAGCTCATGGGTGAATCTACGAAAATTTAGATTAGACTTCAAAAAACCCCATGTTGTGATGATTAAGAAAGTGAGACGTTGCCAGGTTTTGGACTCTCCATTGCCTGGAGTCTATAAAAGCTGGTTTCCTTACCTTTTTTTAAGAGTGACACTCTGACAAATGCTTTTTATCTATTTATTTATTTTGGTTGGAGATAGAGCTAGGAGAATGAGCTATGGTTCTACATGGTACAGTGGTATTTGTTTGAGAAATGTAAGATCCGGGTTCTCATCATGGATTCAAGCATGAGCATGCGCTAAATCTACTATTGTTTAGACTTTCATATTTAGAGAATGAAGTTCTAGGAAGTTCACTAACGCTGAAACTTCTATATATTATTGTACAGAGACAGACATCATAAGGAGCCCTATTCATAAAATAAATTTATGACATTCTTCCTGTAGACTAATAATTTTGAACTGGTAAATGATGATTTTTCCTTTCCGCATCAGAGCCCAAAGGTGGTGTTTTCTGTGCTTACTGTGGGGATAATTTTAACTTCCAGCTTTTTCCATTTATCATGCACATGACGCAGTACTCTCTGAGTGCCACAGATACCTCTGTAAGCACAGGACCTCTTTCTCTATTCCTAATATAGTGTAAACTGTTATTGAGAAAAGTGTTGGACAGAGGCCTCTATTAAAACCTCTGGCTTTAGGGTAAGTGTAGGTCTGCACTTTTTTCCTGCTTCCTATCTGTCTGCTAGGGTGAAAGAGAACCTGGGTTTTGAAACAGAATTTTGTGAAATAACTTGAAAATGGAGCTGGATTTTGCTGGCTGTAGTAATCTCAGGCTGACGTTTTAGCTCTCCTTATCTTAGGTTAGTACTAAGCAAATTTTACCTTGCTGGTTCCTTCCAGATACAGGTCATAATATTATTTGTTCTTAAATGAAAGCTGTAAGATCATTTTATGATAAAGCAGAAGGTTCTTTATGATAAAGAACAAGGAATTAGTTAGGGGCCAAAATCTGTCTTGATGGTAAAGAGAAAGGGTCTTAGAAACCTGTTGTGTACTACATACATATACTTCACACAGGTGGAAAAGTACAAAGTTTACTTTAACAGAGACCAGTCATAGAGCTTTAGACAGAATTATCTTTAATGTGCTGTCCTCTTCTTTATTCTCTGGTTTGCTTTGGATCTGGATTTAAAATGCCAAAATACTTCTAGGAAAGCTTGGTTCTTTCCATTTTATCAGACTGTTCAGATGTAGGAAGTAGCAAAAATCTCAAACAACTTGTTGTTTTCAAACTTTTCAAACTAGTACAGATGCATTGAGGTAAACATCAAACCCGTATCATTTGTCTTTGAGGGAGATTACGTTTACAGTATATTTAGATGTAGAAAAGTGAAATCACTGTTGTTCCATAAAGAACAAATGCAGTCATGTTTTTTATTGACTTGTGTTTTTAGTATCTTGGAATTTGACATGATGTTTCGTAGTTTCAAACATACTCCCTTAAAGTACCAAATAGCATTATGACTGCCAGTAAGGACACTTGTTAAATATAACTTCAGATTTTGTATCAAAACCAGCAGACACAATTCAATCTAGAAATCATACATGATGACTTTTAACTAAAACTTCCACTGAAGGCCCTTAATGAAATTTGGATTTCACAGCACTTTCAGCATTGCTTTTATAATACACCGTGCTCTTGAACAGCTTCTCTAGGGAGAAAATCCTGTGGTACATGTGGGCATGCCAGAAGTTTCCTCTCTCATCGCAGTTTTGCAGCTGGCCAGCATTCCTGAAGCATCCTGGAATAGAATGCTTCAGGCAACCCTAGGGACCACAGCAGGTTTCCAAAATGTTTTTATTAGTAGTGAACTTGATAAACAACTTGATAGTAATATATTAATCCTAATGAGAAAATATGCTTTTCATTTAAAACCGCAGTTTGGGTTGGAATGAAATTTTGAGGGTGGGTGGTGGGGATGGAGGAAGATTCCCAGTTCTTATTCCTGTGAATTCTGCTACTTGACCAGCTGAAACTATATTGATGTCCCTCTTGGTTTCATTTTTCTCTCACGGCATGTTTCCCTGTATCTGTCTAATTTTATTCTTTGACCCCCAGTTGTCCTCATATGACATTAAATCCCTTTAAGCAAATGCTGAGCTCTGTATTCCAGTTTTATCCTGACTTTACTTGGTAGAACTTCCTTCAAAAGGAGCACATGAAGAGGAGGTGATGTGAAAAAAAAATGGGTTTGCTTTGAGTAAAAGATATTGTATCATATATGCCACACATTTCTGACATTTTCTTGTGTGTATCTTTACTCCTCCTGGAATGATGTGGATTCTTTTTTTTTTCTTTTTGTTGCCTTTTAAACAAGGCGATGGCTAGCAAAACAGGTAAACTAGCTCAGAAAAGACTTGCAGGTAACTGTCATAAACCTTCCAAATCCAAGCAAAAATGCAGGGTTTAGACAAAGAAAAATGCTTTAATAGAAAGCAGACGTTTTGGAGTATGTATCTGAATAACAGAAAGATGCAGAGTTTCTCTCATTTTAATCCATGTGAAGCCTTCCTGTGGCCTGCGTGGCTCCCAGTGGCTAGCAGAAGGAAAGTATAATACACTCACATGTGTTATCTCTAATCCACCTATAATTAAAAAATGTTCTCCCAACCAGTCTGTGCATGCATTTTTCTCAATTCCTTTTCTGCTTGCAGTGTGATTCAGTGGACCTTTCTAGAGATAACAGACTGGAAAGCCTGGGATGTGGACAATGGCACTTCTCTGAGCTCCAGAGGTTTCTTGAGGTCCAGCTGGCAGAGTAATATTATCTTAGCTCTTGTGGAAAGGATCCTTTTAGCTTTTTGCTATTGCCATTGCTAGTAGTAGTAGTACTAGTATTTAATTATTTATTGCTATTTTAGTCTTTTGTCTTTGCTAGAGCAAAGACCTTCTGCAGGTAACAACGGTAAAAGAAAAGCAAGGCCTTTCTGAGGGAAAGTTGGGAAGAAACTGATAGTCTTGTTTGAATTTTGTTCAGATCAGGACTGAGAGTGAGAAGTCTGCATATAAATATCCGGAGGAAGGTGCCGCTGCATACTGAAGAAGATGCTTTCTGAGCAAATAACCAGTGTTTTAACAAGATGCAATGAACAAACAGGTGTAGTTAAGCACAAAACCACTGTAAACTGAGTAAGACACAGTGTTAACTCTGAACATAAAATGGCATGCACCTTGCAGGCTGTACTATGGTAGGATATAGAGGGTCTACTTTCTTCCCAGAAACAACAGGGAAATTTGTTTCCTACGCCTCTTTTCAGATGCTCACCCTGGTTTTTTGAACTGTGACACTCACAGTAACTTTGGCATGTTTTTTGCCTGTAGTCATATATCTGGAGTGGTGTGACAATCCAATTTCTACTACAGAATAAATCCTTAGTCCTTGTCCTGAAAAAAGGCGGATGTTTCTATCCTGAGTAATATAAGGTCAAAACCCAGGAAAGAGGTGGACTTGTAAATGTATTGTTCCTAAAATTCTCATGGCTTCTCTGAAATAGGTCCAAAATTTTTGAAAGTTTGGGAGTATCAGCCCCACAAAGCATTGAGAAAAGTTCCTTTTACTTCTGTGGCAACAATGCAAGAGGTTCTTTTCACAGACCTAAAGGCACTCTGACCACCATCTCTTTAAAAACACCTTAGAGCAATGGTGCTGTTTTCTAAGCCATTCAGATATTAGTATGTATCAGGCATTAGTAATTTATTTTTACTAATACCCCCAAATTTAGGTGTTTTAATGAGCAAGAGAGACATTACAGTCTAGAGATCTTACAGATCTAGTGCATTCTCCTAACTTCCAGGTATCTTTTACTACTTTTCCTTTTCAACGTTATTTTTTCAACATTATGATAGCTACCAGCCCTTCAGATATTTTTCTTGTGAGAATGATTAAACAAAGTGAATACCTTTTCAATAAAGGAAAAAGAATTTAACATTTAACATTTAACATTTAATTGTATCAGATTCCTTGTTTGCTCATTTTCAGTTGACTCAAGCAACGAAAACACTCTAAGCTGATTCTGATACCATTGATGCTATTAGTGCTACCACTTAAGCAAAAACTTTTGTATTTAGTATTCCCACCCAGGGAATGGCTTGTCATAACATTGACTTTGCCATATGCTGCCACTCAAATTGTAGTTGTCAAGTTATCGATGACATGGATATTTCACAGAGTACGTGCTTCTTAAAGCACATACTCTCCCAATCACACAGATTTCAGAGTGATCTGCGTAATGCAAAGGTAGAAAGAGTTGGGAGGTCTAACTCTTACACGAGATTTACTTATTCAGCTCTTTTTCCTCCTTCCTCCTCCAAAAGCTATATTAGTCATGCTTTTTATCTGCTAAGTGATATCTTAAAGCAGGACTTAGCAAACATGAGGAAGATAGATTCCTTCCAGCAACAACTGTTAGTTTATCCGTTAACGCCCCCAGCAAAACACCGTTGGAGCTGACATGCATGACTGATGGGCTCCCTTAACAAGTAGCTCATCTTCCAAAGAGGAGTTGTGTCTCCAGCTCTGTTTTCAGCGCTGTCTGAGTCCCTATAGATGGTAGTACAAGTATTTTTGCACCACCTTGATCCTGGGTATCGGCTTGGCCTAATGTGCAACTCAGATGAGCCTCAAGACTAGGCAAGATGAGTGACCACTGACTGGCTACTCCTCTTCCTGCTTGGGTTCTGAGAGTAGAAAAACCAGCCTGATTCCTGCTTGTGTTGCAATTCTCCTGTTTTGTGCTACTTTCCTGTCCTCTTTGCAGCCCTAGAACAATATCAAGGTCACAACTGCAGGGGCTCGGAGATCCAGCTTTAAAACATTTAAGTGTCGGAGGGATCTAGCAGGAAAGTTCCTGCCTCTTAGGCCTCTTATAGCTGAACAGAGTCCTGTGACAAGACTGGCATTTGACACTGTAAATTTTCGGGATAGGATATTGTCTTCTGTTTATCAATATAGTCCCATAAAGAATGTTGCATAAATAAATAATAATTGTAACCACAGGTGGTCTAAAGTGGTAACTTGACCTCAAACACGTTTCACGTATAGAACATTATGTGGTTTTTTTTAACTATAATTCCTATTGCTTTTGACATTTTTACTGTGACTAATCCATGATTTTCCCCATAATTTACCATATCAGAGTCCAACCCCAATAACGTTATATATCGTAAAACCACTATGCCTGCAACTGTGCAGTGTGACACAGTTATTGTATGGCTGCCTTCTCCATCACCCCTTAGACAAGGGGAGTCCACCCAGGAAGTGGTCTTTTTCAAAGCTTGTTAGTACATATTTTCTGCTTTCTACTCCATTTCTTGGTGGACTGACGCCTGCTTTATAAAACTGCCTTATTTCATATCGTACAACAAAGCTGACTCAGTTAATGTCTCCCACTCCCCTAGAGAGTGGCATGGCCATGTGGCAATGATCTACTGTCAGCTTAGAGTCACTGACAAGGCCAAGTGACAAAGCTCACATTAGAGCTGTCGGCACCGTACCTGAAGCTGTGGATGCAAAGCAGAGGATGCAACATTCTGATGCTGCAACTAACAGCTTTGAGCAAAATACATACTTGGAAACACACACCCAAGCATCTTTTCCTGTGTGTTGTATGTTTAAACTAGAGGGGAAATGCAAAAATATGTGCAAATATAAATACATACATATGTTGTGCATATTCTATCTAAAACTAAATTAAAACTTTGTTTCATAATATTTCTACAGTGAAAGCAAAAGGACTTACTTTCACTATATTTTACATGAAGCTAAGCACTTATATTTTAAATATTGCATGTATGTGAAATGAAGTGTTTTACTACTTGTATTACAGCACTGAAAATACTTAGCTGCTTTTTATTTATAAATTGTGCTCTATGAAATGATTTGCATTTGCAGCATCTTGTCCTCCATGATGAAATCAATTTTCACCCACATACACTTTTTCCTCAGCCATTCAAGTTTATTTTTGTTTTATTTTTATTTTGGTGAGCCAGTGGAAATTGATGTAGCTTTTTTATACGGTCTCCCTCTGGAGCTGCTGGAGAAAAATATCTGCAGTTGAACTACATTTAACATATATATTGATTAGAAAGTGTTTAATCTTTCTCATCAATTACTTTGGAGCCTCAGCTTTCAGTGCCTCATAAGGTCTGTATAATTTGTGAGTGGATCTTGGTAAAAAGAACTGCTCTGTTCTAAATTAAGGACAAAAATCAGGATAAGATTAACAGATCATCTTTCGTTTGTTGGCACATCTAGTCATAAGTGCACAGTGTACTGTGAGGGATCTCCTGAAAGCCAATCTGTTGGCAAAGAGATCTTCTCTTGTTCCTGCTATAACTACACGCACACGCGCGCGCGCACACACACACACACACAGAGATGTGCAGCTACCTACATTCACACAAACACGCACTTACACACAGCTGCTTTTTTTCTCTTGGTGTGTGCCAAAATATCAGGATACTTCACATACTTACCTTTATTAAGAGTTTTAATGAAATTGATTGTATGTTATGTACCCTTTGGAGGCTGCTGTAAATATTTTCAGCTCTGCACCAACTTGCATGTCTTTACTTTTCTTGTTCAGACTCACTGCACCGTGCTTGAGTCAAAGAGGAGTGATTTGTCTGACATGACGTTATAAAGTAAGATAGTGTTGATGAAGATGTCCCCAGAGTTTTGAATGTTATGCCCAGAAAAGAGTGAGGTGGAGACGAGGAAAAAAGGAGTAAGGGAAAAAGAAAATTGCAGGGAAATATTATTGCAAAGAATCATAGTGATACAATGCATCTCAAAATAAGGTGAAAGTTTGCTGTCTCTAGACAACCCAATGAGGATAAACAGATTCAAACAGTTTGCACATGAGTTGAATTCGTCAAGGGATCTGCTAAAGGGTTTCTGGCAGACAGCTGCTTATGTTATAAAGCTGGGTGGAATAAAATGCAGAAGCTCATTTTGGAGGGGATAGGTTAATTGAGCCCATCTAGCTTTTTCAGTCTGGAAAGCAGGTGTGAAATTTCATGGGGTTTGGGTTCTCCTGTGAGAGACCCAGTACTTCCTTGTTTGATCGGGTCACTTGATAGCAAGAATGAATTTTCTTGCAGCATTCTGGCTCCAGCTCAGAAGAGCTGCGACACCCAAACTGTTGAAACACATGAAAGCAGAACAGCTGATCTTCCCCACTTGACTCTGGAGGGAGTGGCAGAGACAGCCCATGTGAATGATTCTGTGCATGGGTAAAGAGCTGAAGAGGGAGAAACACTATCACAGCCTGCAGCGAGAGCTGAGTGCTTGAGCTGCTCCCCACATTGGCGGTATGTAATATCAAATGTACTGACTGCACCCTTGGCTCTGAAGCAGAAACTTCTGGTTCTGTTTCCACAAAGAACAAGTCCTAAAATCATTTCAGCTTAAATTTCCATTCTTGGTTTCTAAACTCTGACTGAACTTTGAACCCTCAAATTGAGAGATCTTTATGCTTGGGCTGGTTTCAGTTTTATTTTATATTTAATCAGTTTAATCATTTCAAGCTTAGAGCATGCACTCTAGGACTCGAATGAGTCAGAAATCTATGGATTTGCCCCTCAGTTTTTAGCAATGGGCCACATGCGGGTCGTCCAAGGGGGCCAGGCTTTAAACAGAGTCACACACAAAGCCTGTGGAAAAAGGCCACAGGAACCTGCAGGAAACCAAGAGCAATGCAGCTGACTGTCAAGATGGGATATGGAGATTAGGTGGGGAGGAGGAAAAGACAGAAAAAGAAAGGGCTAGTATAATGAACTAGTACATGTTACAGGATCACAGAATCAGGTGATAGGTGGGAAGGGACCTCCTGAGCTCATCTAGTCTAGCCCCCTGCTCAGAGCAGGGTCAGTTACAGCAGGTTGTCCAGGAGTGTGTCCAGTCAGGTTTTGAACATCTCCGAGAACAGACACTGCATGGCCTCTCTGGGCAACCTGTGCTAGTGTCTGACTGTCCTCGCAGTAAAAAAAGTTCCTTTATATGTACAGGTGGGATTTAATGTGTTTTAATTTGTGCCCATCACCTCCTATCCTGTCCCTCTTCTCCATTCCCTCCCATCAGGTATTTAAATACATGGATAAAGGCCCCCTGAGCCTTCCCTTCTCCAGGCTGAACAGTCCCAGCCCTCTTCAGCTGCTCCTTGTATGCCAGATGCTCCAGTTCGTTCATCATCTTTGTGCTGGACTGGACTTGCTCCAGTATGTCTCTGTCTCTTGTACTGGGAAACCCAGCACTGAGAACAGTACTTCAGGTGCAGCCTTACTAGTCCTGAGTAGAGAGGAAGGATCAGGATAGAAAGGATATTAGAAGAGTTATGGCGGGGGGTGGGGAAAGTTACAGGCTGGTTAAGCTGAGAGCAAAAACATGCCAAAAAAAAAGACGGAATAGAGCAGTTACAGACAAGAAGTACAAAACCTCATGGAATAAAGGTATGAGATAGCAAGAAAAAGAAAGAACAAAAGTAAGAGAGAATTTTCAGCTGGAAATATTTCCTGGTTTTATCTGTAAAAATTGATTAAAAACATTATAACAGAAGCATGCCTCCTGATATGTACAAGAATTTAAGTAGGTTACAAAAACTGCCATAACCCCAGCTAATGGGTTAAGTCACATGGTCAAAAAACGCTGAAGTTACGATTCCAAGAGTAACATTAATTACACTTTCTCTCTTTTATTTATTATATAGTCTACAGTTCGCAGAATATTAACTATATTAAAGAAGAAGCATGTGTACACGTGAATGTCTTTGGGGAAGACCTGCAGTTTAGGGAATCTTAGATCTTAGTTTTAATCTCCACCTGTCTTTTGAAGATACATCTAAGTCAGTTGCTGTGTATAAAATATAATTAATTACAGCATTAGCTTATCTCTTAAATGAAGAAATAATATTTCAAGCAATTATCGGACCAGGATAAGTTTAAGAAACCATATTGCTTTTAAGTACAATCTCAGAAAATAAGAAAAAAAAGAGGATTTATGTGGGATTGAAAGTGCCCATTACTCTGCCGGATCGGGCCCATTAATAAACATAATAAACATTTTAGGCAATAAGATCTCCATAATGTCTTGACTTTACTGCCACGTTTCTAATGTAAAGTCTGTTCCAGGAAGATACTGCCAAACTGGAAGTTTATATGATACCGGGTTTGGATCCATAAAACTGGTTTATAATTCCTGTGCTGAAGCTGCCCTAGTAAACTCATTACCCTTGGGAAATACACACACTGTATATTTAAACAAAAGGGTAAGTGATTTTAATCTCTAAACTTCCCCTCCCTCCCCCCTTCCTGTTTTCTCCCTCCTCCTCCTTCTTCCCCTCAATCACCCCCAACAAGAAGAGAAAGTTTGGGGAGGAGGTGAGTGTTCAACACCATGTGACAATCATGGAGGATGTATATTCCCCAATAAAATTTTGTTCTCCAGATGAACATAGTTGACAGGAGTACCACAGCACAATCTTTTTTAGTTCGTGTCTCTTTAAGGTCTCTCTAAATAAACAGGCTGAAATTATGGTGCTGAGAGAGGTCAGAATAACAATATTTTCTAGTTTAATAGTCTCCCTTTTTCTTTTCAGCTGGCTGGAATTCACATTGTTGTTAACCACTTTTTAATAAATTCCAAGTTTTGAGCACTGTGCACTTCTATACAGCTTGCAGCTGGAAATAAACAGACTCACAATGGCTGAAGGTAATTCGGCAATTTTAAGTTTTTTATGAGGATAATGAAGTGAGAGTTTCTGGAAAAAATATCTCTGTGAACTATTTGTTTTCCAGAACTTTTTCCTTGTTTGGAGGATAATGTCCTCTCCTTATAACAGTTATGATTTTTCATTAGACTGCTTGATTATTTTTTCTGTTAAAAACCCTGCCATATTTAAAACTTTTCATCTGTTCCCCTACTCCCATTTCTTCACTGTTGATTATAAGGACGGATCACATGATGGCACAAATTATTTTGGCAGCTATTCAGTGAGTGCAGACCCTGGTCTGTGTGCAACAGCTTGCTTTTACTTGTCTTCTGCACTGACTGTTTTTCAAAAGACAGGCACTTCTGTATCTTATTGTTCTCTGTATATTGTGCTGAGCACTGCCTATGCTTTTCTGATCAGGTAAAAGATATTTTAGGCTAAAAATTTCCCTTTAACTTTTCCGAGGAAAAAAGATTCCAGAGCTCTTTTTCTGAGGCTGCAAAAAAATGTGTGAATTGATCTACTTTGTGGCTACTGGGATATTGGAGGTACAGCTGAGAACCATGAAAAATAACCCTTCTGTGTGGAATTCTCTGACAATGTCTAACAAAGGAGAACAAGAAATTTAAGTTGATTTGCTTCCACACTTCTCTCTTGCCTTTGCTCTTGTGCTTTTCTGTCTTGTTGATTCAATAATATACAAGAGAGAGCTCTCTTATATGATAACAAAATAGGTACAATGGCATAGAGGCATTACCATTGCGGGCTCTGGAATGTTATGCCTTCGCAGACACCAGGCTGTAAGGCTAGGATAGAAAGTACTCTCAGACTCTGGACTTTTACAAATAGGGAGGGATCTAAGGGAGTAAGCAGGGCTAAAAAGAACTTGCACTCTGGTCTTTCAGATGCTGTGGTTTCCCAAATTAACGCTGATTCCCATGCTACTTGCTAAGCTTTTGTTTGATTTTTTTATGCCCAGCAATTAGGAGCTATCTCAGGAACCTAGCAGAAACCTGTGTATTTTTCTGCCTTGGAAGGAAAGTTTCTTACAGATTTTTCTGACCCTACCTGCACCACCTAACGGAAAGGCCGCAATATGGTGTAGAATGGCACTTTCCATAGCATTTGTTTTATTCTAATCTCAAATTATTTTATTAATACTAGCAAAATGACGCCTGAGATTTATGTAACTATTATGCCTATTTTACTGATAAAAAATACTTCGGTAAAAACACATCTTGCTGAAGACTAGTAAGTAGCTTTGGACTGGATCTAGAAACTAAATGCCCAAATCTATTCAAATGGAGCTCAGGGTTAGTGAACTCTTGCCCGTGATGATAAAAGTTGCATAAAGAAGAACCAAAGCTACTTGAATAGCTGGGAAAACCCCTTTCTTTTTCTGAGCCATTCTTCTCATGGTCCCTCATGAACATCTTCCTTCTTCTTCAGACTTCTCATCAGGAAGAGAGGTTTCCAGCAGTGATTAGGTTTGGGAAATCATCTGGTGGTGAAGCATTTGGGAATGTCCTTCAGAGGTTATTTTAACTGCAGATCTTTCATTACATTGTTACACCTACCCCTGGGAATTGCAGGTGGCAGTTATGAATGCTGTCGTTGAACCAACATGGCAAGACCAGCACCGCTCTCATGGTGACTCTTGAGGCTGCCTGCGTACTGTGAAATGGAGCAAGGTACAACAGCCACCCGTGTAAGTGCTGCCTGATGCCAGTCAAGGTCCTGCTACCTGGGCGGCTGCACCAGTCCACACCGTACCTCAGGTAACTAGCCTCCCTGAGAATTGTGCGAGCATGCTCGGAGCTAACCTAGGATCTCTGACATAACGCCAAATTGTGTTGTAAAGAAGTGCCTCTGGTCCTTTACCTTAGCCACTAGACAACCCTGATTCAGAAGGTATGTGCAGGTGTGTTTGACTCGGTGTGGGTTTAGCAGCTTAGGACTCATTGCTGCCTTCTTTTATACTGAGCTTTTTACTTATGACACTTACTGCAATTGCAAGAGATGGTGAGACACTTGCAGTACTGCCAATGTCAACCACAAAAAACCCAGGGAGTAGACTCCCACAGCTTCCCCAAAAAGTGTATGATGAGTGCTTCCTGAGGTTTTAAAATTTGTTTTGGTGTCTTTGAGGAGTTGAAGTCGACTAGCCATATATTTTCGGCTTCTTTCTGCAGTTACAAAGGTTAGAGACTGACTTTTATACAACTGAAAGCTGAGATTCCTGTGCAGCTGCTTGATTCTGGGAGCTGCAGACTTTGAAAGAAGATGAAAGGTTTGAAATTACAATTCAGAAGCTAGTGATCTGCACTTAGGTTTACTCTCAGTTTGGTATTTTTCCATAAAATGTTGCTGCTGCATGACTGGGATATGATAGGTTGCAAACAAAACTTCTTGAGCAGCTGAGAATCAAAAATAAAATAGCTGTCAGTGTAAAATGAAGCAATTTTACACCATGTCTGTACACACACATACCACGCTTTCCCCAGAAATCCTGACTCTTTGGGCTCCATTTAGACAGGCAGCTATGTTTATAGTCAATTCTGTCCTGAAAATTACCAGCTATGTTATGCTAGATTTAACTGGCTCTGGAGAAATTAAAGGAATATCGTAACAAAATTGCTAGACTGAGCAACTCCAGTGTTGAATAGGAAAATTAAGCCATTATGTCAGTGAAAGCACATTTTGAAACTCAGTGCTTACCTTTAAATGCAGTGCTTAAATTAAGTTTACTTGGTCTTTTTTTAAACAGTTGGGCTTCCCATAGAGGACCAGGATTTAGATCTTCCTGTTTGAATGGTTGGAAGTATGTCTATTTTCCTCCCCTTTCACCCCCCTCTGAACTCCGGATACAGTTTAAATGTGCTTTGCTGGAAGAAATTCCCCTATTCTGAACCCCTTTTCTTGTGTGGATTCACTTAATCTACAAGCTGAACAATGGTAGTGATGGTAGAGAAATTTATTCTGCTTTCAGCTATAAAATTTATTTGGACTGAGGAGGAAAAACAATTGACACTCAGTTTTTCAAGAGTAAGTGAAGAATATTAACTTTTCAAGCTTTGCTTCCCTCTTAACCATACAATGCCTTTTAGCACAGAAATAGTGGTTGCAAGGTGTGTACCTTAAGTTCTGGAGACCAGATTTTTTCAGACAAGCACTTGAAATTTGAGAAGCTTTCCTGAAATTTATCCAAACCTCTCAACTCCTCAAAATTGTTCTCACAGTATTGCTATTGCAGGCTCTGCCTGCTAGTTTTTTGGCATTTTTTCTTCTACTTAAGGTGGAAATTCAGTCTTCTACACAGTATTTTCTCAAGTCTGCTTATGATTCTAGAGAACAAAAAAAAGAAGCTGAGAAACCTTACCAGAATTGTAAGAAGTTGGGTTCTCAATATTTTTCCACCCAAATATTTTTCCTAACCTCTCCTCCCTTCCCTCCATAACATTCTGGCTATGCCTTCATCCTCTGGTGTTTTGCACCTAGATGTAATACAGTAAGGTAAAAAACTAGTTTATTTGAGCTAGTTTGATGACTGTGACAGCTGCTTCTTCACCTTTTTCTTCCCTCCTGTACCATATTCCTCCAAGGAAAACACTGCTCTGAGATGTTATTAAGCATGGTGAGATCTATGAACCCAGGCCGCTGGGTCGAGGCAGCAGATCCTACATAGCCATGATGAATAACTTCTGTGTATGGACTTATGTTTCATACCTTAAGGAAGAAAAAATATATAGTAAATAATTGGAGTAAAATAGCAAAATGGTGGGCAACAACTTTTTTTTTATATCTTCTTTTCCTAGTTCCTACTGTATTGTAGGACAACGGATGTTACATTCATATCAGCATCTATCAAGTTCTTTGTCAGCAGAACGCAATACAATAGACTCACACGTGCAGGCTGTGTCAGGTCAGATGGAGATGACTCATTTTTCTTTAAGCAAAAAGTCTCTTATTTCTCAGTAAAGGTGCGAGAGTTTTTATCTGAAAAAGAAAAAAAAAAAGATTGAAAGTACCCTTTTTTTAACCCTTCTCTTGTCCACCATGCACAAATCCTCTGGGATTTCTATCATCCTTAGCTTTACAGTTTACATAACGTGAGCCAGTTAGTCTGCTGGAGTCAGTCTCCATTGACCATGAACGGATGGGAATAAGGGAACTATCAAGCTTGCTATGATTCCCCAAACCCTCAGCTGATGTCTTGTCAACTTGGTTGGGTTTAGAGCAACCTCAAGGCCACCCTAAGTGCTGCCAGCCGCTAATGCGTCCCAAGGAGTCATCAGCCTGATAGAGCTGCTCTCCCCTTCCTGCAATAGCATCTAGCCAGAAGCTTTGATGGGAGGTGGTATTACAGCTGGCTGCCACAACGGGAGTGGAACTGGCCCCGGATTTGGGACTATGCCCTTCACTCCCTTGTTTTGAAGCTATTTTTTGGAGAATGCTGCCTAAATGGATCAGTGATCCTCCACAGGTGTGACAGTGCTGATAAGACAGAGGAAGAGTATCCTGAATATTGTTGTTTTAGAGCTTGGACAAAGTACTGATTTCAACTTCTTTTGGAATGAGTTGAAGATAGTAGATATGATTTTGCTGAGAAATATAGCTGGGTATCATTTCAGAACTGTCATCACAAGAGGTTTTTCTCTATTAATTAACTACACAAGTTTCACCATGTTTCTTGCACGTAGCATAACTCAGAAGTAGGAATGACAGAGAGCTGGAAGCATTTCTGTAGCAACAGAATTCAGGAAATGGAAAGAAAAAAAAAAAGGAAAAAAGATTCAGCTTTGAATTCTG
>NW_009203504.1:36184-81369 GCF_000690835.1 Fulmarus glacialis | reverse complement strand
CAGAGTGCAATCCACATCTTTCCTCCACATTAAATATATGAAACACAAGTGAAACCTGTTTGTTTTTTGGCTCTGAAGGCATTTATATAAAATTTTTGAAAAGTTCCAGGGTTGTTACTGACACTGCACTGTGTGATGATTTAATACTGTTAATATCTCTTGTAAGTTCAATTACAATGTGGTCATTTAATCTGGTATTTAGAATAAGAATTGTGCTATTTGCTATTTTCTTCAAGCTTGACCTATAATGACACAAAAATCTCAGTTTTCACTTTTATCTGTTAGAAGAATAGTTTGTTCCCACAGTTAATGCAAAAAGCTTGAAATGAGAATTAAAAAAAGGGCAAATAAGCCTCCTACCCTGTCTGAAGTCCAGTCTGTTATTTTTTTAGAAATCACAAAGTTGAAAATTTGCAAAGGACACAGCACAAGGCAAAGCAATGCAAGGCAAGATACGGGTGAGGTGCTAAACTGCTGCTGGTACTCTGCAGATTTACATCAGCTTATGATTGCCTCAACGTCTAGGCATGATCCCATCCAGGCCCCGCTGTGGATGCGATGGCTGTGTTTATCCATATCCTGTGCCTGATAATTGAACTATTCCTAACATGTATTTTCCTAGCATATTTTAACATGCCTACGAACTTATTTACTATTTGTTGTGATAGGTGAGGTTGTTATGGAGCTACGGAGCTATCAGTCTTCCTGATGAACGGTTTTCTAACAGCTTCTTGATTTAACTCTAAAACAGAAAAGCTCCATTTAAAGCCAAAGGTTGTTTGAATCAGTTTAATGAAAGAAACCAAAGTGTACATGCTCGTACCAGTAACTGCATTTTTGGTCAGCAGTATTGACTAGGAAGACCCACAGCAACAGAGCACCTTCTTTCCAGTTGTAATGACTGTTTCAGCAACCAGCCAGAGAATTTGTTACTGGATGGATTTAAGTACGCATTCCTGAAAGTTAACCACAGACAGCATGTTTACCTAACTGCATAATCTATGAGGTCTATAATCTGGAAGTAAATGGAGCATTTACAGTACTCCAGGAAGATGACACGGAGGCCAGGGAAACCCACTGCGATTTTGGTTTCCAGGCAAGATGTGAGTTCCCATTTCTTTGTTGATATGAATAATACTTCTGTGCACACAAGAACAATTGTACCTGCATTTTAGCTGGCACTCTCCTGCAATGGCTGTGGACACAGAGAAGTAAAAGAAGCTCTTTGATTGGTGCTTACAGTCATTACATTTAAAAAGGCATGCCACTTGCAGCTTGTGTAAATGTAAGTGATGTTCCGTCAACACACTTTACCAATCTGAATGGGTAATCACTGAAACCCTTGGAGGACACATGCAGATCCATCTGGAAATTTCCATCACTACAGCCTTGTGCTTATATGCTTGTACTCATAGCTTGTTTCCAGGATGCACTCTGGGTTTATGTTTTCAGCATATATTCCCTTCACTTTAGGACAGAGTCCAGATGTAGTGCTCGCTAAAGTAGATGTGCAGGTTTGGGGATAAAGATACCTATTTGGTTGTCCTTTCTGGCATATCACGGAGACTGTTAAACTATTTTTAAAACTTCCTGCTAACCACGTTAAGTGAATGCCCTGTCCTGAACTCCTGTGGAGTACTGATGCTTACTCTACCTGGCGGTATACTTTGACTAAATGACAGCTTAAGAGAGTACTGCTCGTAATTCAAGGAAAATTCCAATTTTATTGCTGCAGTCTCAGCTCTGCCTTTTGCTTGTCCCATATGTTTGCCATGTCTTTTTTTGTTATGTTGTGATGCAACTTTCTGTTCACTGTATTAGTCCTGAACAGTTTTCAACTCTCAATGTTAGTGGAGCTGCTTGTGGAGAACAGTGCTATCCATCATGTCAAAGAAGAGCAGAATCTGGGCTTTTGACTGAAAATTCCGCTGTGCTTTTATTTCTCTATAGTGAATCTTACAAATCCTATGCAGCTTACTAAATTAAACTATCCAGAATAAAGGATACCAAGGTCAGTTTTCAGCAAGATGGTTTCCAGAAGCAATGTGTTTAGAAATGCTAATTCTATTTCTATGCATAATTACACACAAATTTCAGAAGTGAGATGTTTAAAAAAATGGATGCAACCTTTTCCTTGGAAATATATGTCAGTGGCTGAGAGAGTTACCCAAAACAGAAGAAAGAGCTTCTTTAGCATGCTGGAAAACAAACTGATTTCTTCTGAGGGACACAGATGGTGTACGTACTGAGACACAGCATGTCATGCTGCCTCTCATGTAATTTTGTTCTTGTGATTTGGTCATGGGAAGTAAAGTAAACCATTCTATAATTCCTGCCTTGTTCTTCACTTCTTGTGGCAAGAACAACCTGCACATGTAATCTGCTTCTCTGTAACCTGTGTTTTAGATATTGAAGTGTGTGTGTCAGGGTTGATGTCTTACTTTAACTTCCAAACTTGAGAACGAAGGCCTGGGACTTAAGCGGCTTAAAAATAACCATGAATTAATTTGATGTGCCTAGTTTAGAAACTTATCCAAATCCACTGCTTACACTGATGCTGGGGCAGGAGGGGCAGCTATGAGTCCCATATGCATGTACTTGAAATTGCTGCTTGTAGCAGATGGCTGCTTGGCTGACTTCCACATGGACAAAGCAGTATTGAAAGGCGCTCTTGCTCTGGTCTTGCATCCCTGCTAGTTTGCATGACCATCCAACCCTATGTAGAATGACAAGTCTTGAGTGTTAGTCAAGATTTAAAAGATCTATGATGTTTTTATGTGGAGGAAAGGCTACTGAAGGCATTTTATGGTGTCTGAGAGCAGAACAAGCTTATTTGTATGTAGATCAGAGCATAGGTAAGGATAGTCCTGTCAGTTAAGACATTGTTCTGCAGTTTAGAAGATCTGGGTTCAATTCTTTATGCTATTGCAAACGTATTTTGTGAGCTTGGACAGGTAATTTAGTCTGTACAGCTATAATGTCCCCACTTATAAATCAGCAACAGCACACTTTCACAAATCTTTAACCTGTACTAGATTGTGAGGTATATTAGACCGAGAGATGTTCAGATCTATGGTACTGAAGACCACACTGATTTCCAACCTGATTAGAGTCCATTCAGGTAGTTTAGAAAGCTGAAAATTTTTTAACTTTATGTTTTAAATACACAGGGAATTTTGGGATTGGGCAGTATAAAAAAGGTTAAGAATGAGTAGACTATAATGATAGGTATGAGCATCTTGTGAAAAAAAAAAAACAATTTCTCTGGATGGAGGTGAGAAAACTGTCTATGAAAGTATCACTACAAGGCTGAACTTAATGTACTCTTAATGTACATTGAGACAGTGGCTGAAATTTTCCTTGCCATCTCTCTGCTTGAAGGAGAATATTTTAATCATAGAATCATAGAATCATAGAATAGTTTGGGTTGGAGGGGACCTTTAAAGGTCATCTAGTCTAACCCCCCTGCTGTGGGATGAATGCTTGAGTTCAACGAAATTAGTTTTACCTACGTAGAACAGAGTAGAAAAGAAACAACACCAATTTTTTTGTTTGTACACCAAGTTTTGCAGTTTTTTTCGAGAGCTCTAGTGACCGTGTGTAATGAAAAAAAGAAAAAAATTCAGAATGGGAATTGTTTTAACAGAGTAGTATCTTCTGAGTGTTCTGCTGGAAAAAGTGTTTGATTTGAATGAATGATGACCCAGTAAAAATTGTGCTTTGTGCACGTGCAGCAAATTCATAACAAAAGCACTGCACGCTTGTTGATAATAAAAGCCATTAAGTGCATATGGCCAACTTAGTGTCATATCCTAGAAAAAATCCCCAAATAATGCATTTTTTATGCTCTATAATCGATGTAGTTTTTATTCTAGAGATGAAGTTTTGTTCTATCCTGGTGCTCATCCTTAAAACGTTACTGTCCTTATAACATACTTCTATTTGAAGTATTCAAATCTATTTGAAGAGATCCTATAAAGTTTCTCAAACAGCTGGTGAGTCAAGCAAGCTACACTTTGCATTTTGACTGTACTTAGTAATTTAAAGCATCATGGTTGGAATCAGGGAAAACAGGAATTGTGAGGATGAGTAGATTCATAAAGTAGAAGAAATGGATTTTATCAGTGTAGAGGATGAAAAGAATAGTTTGTTGGAACAAATGAAATCATGCAGTATGTTTAGCACTACTTTTCATGTTACGTACGTTTATTGTATGTGCTTCAATCCTTAAGAAATCTCTGGAAGGGACTTTACCTGACAACTTACCTGATGAAGAAATCTAGAAAAGGAAAGAAGAAAAAGAGTAAGTGCTGTCTAAAGGAATTGTCAGTCGATACTTATGCCTTAATCTGCTGTGATAAATTACCCCTTAGCTGCCTTTTTCTTGTAATCCATAAGGAAATTAATATACATTTCATCCAGGAGAGTGCCAACTTTTTGTCATTTGATCAAGAGCAGAAAGAAGGACATTGATAATAGTAATGACAGAAAGCTTTCAGGCAGAGAAAGGTACTATTTCAACAACATCTGATGCAGCCTGCAAGAACATTTTGTCATGCACACTAAGCAGGAGTGTGGAAACAAGAGACTGACCTCTCCCAAAACTCAGTATGGTATGAGTTAAGCATGATTTACTTCATCATTTGAGCGATTTAGTGGAAATACTCTTGATCCATAGTGGAGTAAAATGAAAGAAGAACCAGTCCCATGGCTTATCGTCTTTCTTGCTCTTGTTTCTCCATGCGTGTACACAGCTCCAGTAGACTTTTGGGCCCCATGGTGGATTCTGTGATAACTCCTTGTGCAAGTCTCAGCTGGTAAAGGGCTCTGAAATCCCTCTAGGACAGTAAAAGGAGAGGTACTGGTGGAGGAGAGCAGGAGCCATGACTCAGGAAGGAAGCCCTCTCTAAAAATCCCAGCAGCAGGACTGAGGTATCGTGCTGGGAATTGGTTGTGGAGCGGGCAAAGTAGCACATGCGTGGCTGAAAGAAGGGCTTGGATTCAAGCTGGGAGGCAGTGTACAGGGGCTAACAATAGAGTACAAGATTGGGTGGCCCTTAAACAGGAGGCTTTATGATGTGGTTAAATGAAGCAGGGAAAAGCACTGGGGTAGAACAATCTTCAACCTGGTAAGTAATTGCCGCAGAGGAAGTGGTGGTGTGGCATTGTTACGCCTAACAGTATCTCTATTGAAACAAGGCTTCATCCTTCTGACTAACGCACCCTGCATACTCAGAAAACTGGGGGCTGCTGGATTCATGGTTTTGTCTGCCAAAAATAATAGTGCTGCTTATTTGTGGCATTTGAAATAAGATAGTGCTGTTAATTATTCAACACAGACACTTACTACTTCTCGAACCTTCCATAGGCTTAGTAAATGGAAGCGGCTACCACCTGCAGTGAACAGGCAGTGTAAAGTTTGTAACTGCAGGCCCCATGGGGAAGGATATACCTACTGGTTTTATAGGGGTGTGTGCAAAGTAATTTCATCATGTGCTGCAAAGCAAACCACTGAAATGAACCAGCTTTTGTCAAACAGTTTGCCTCTACACAGTAAGAAGCACCATCTGAGGACTCTTACCATGAGATCAGGAGCTGCATTTGTGCTGAGGGTCTTGCCCTTCATCTTTGCCTGAGCTATGTTGTCAAAGATTTGTTCAAGGTCATATGCTGCCATTTGTGAAACCAATATTCATATTTAACTAATGCCAACTTCTGCGAATCTGTGATTAAGAAGCTTTATGAAAAGTAACCTCTTGCCTTTTTTTTGTCTTTCTTTTCAGTTAAGGAAATTTTGCCAAAACCTTCACGAGAGCCTATTTAACAAATAATAACAGAAACCACAGAAAATACATGTGTGCAGGAGAACTATTTTTAGCTTTCCCTGGGGCTAACATATCTTAAATTTTATAGGTGAGGATAGTATACTGCTAGTGAGGATGTAAGATTTATGAAGGACCATATCCTAGCAGAAGTGAGTACATCTGAACTACGCCTGAAGACTATGATCTGGTGCACATTTATGTTGAGAGTGCACTTACTGCGTGTGCAATATGGAGTTGAGACTCGCTGAGCACTTTCACTCTTAGAATATGTGGATATATCTGTAAGTGTGCCTTCAAACTGGAGCCTGGTGCAATGTACCTTTGACTTAAGATAGCAGTTATGTGGGCTGTAAAACGCTTATCTGCCACATTTATCTCTCCATACCTGGACTTTGCAGAATAATGGACACTAAAGCTGTTATTTCTTGCACGGGTTTTTGGAGTTGTTTACTATAAAGTGAAATCTTCTTGCATAAATAACGTATCCATTCTTTTCTATTCAATGACATTAATAGTTCCTCTGCTTATGAGCATTAAGGGTATCGCATAGGCTGGCTGAAGCCGGAAAATCAAAGCTAAGGTTGTTACTTTGTCCTTAACTTGTCCTATTGTGCTTTTATTTTTAACAGTTTGATTTGAGAGATGGAGCTCTAGCCTTAACTTTGGATGTCCTATACTTTCCCAGTGCAAGCCAGTTCTTGACACTTTTTTTACATGTTGGACTCCCCACGCCCCGCCCTTTGTATTTAAGGTTATTTTTAACTGAACTGTCTTGTTAACCTTGGGGGACACCAGTGGAGCTGAAAACCATTCAAGTAATAATAGCTCCATAACCTACTCCCCTGTGGACAGCCCTTCAGAGTCTGTCTGGAAAAGCTCACATTCAAAGCTGAGTAACTGACTGGTTCATTTTCTTTCAGTTCATTTGGAATTTTCTTTTTAGGGACAGTTTTAGCAAAGGGACCTGCAAACAATTGAAAAACCAGAGTCAAAACAGGGGCCACTGCCACACTAATTAAAACAGAACTCACTTATATAAACTGGGTCTCCTCCTGCAAAAAGGGAAGAACTAGTGCAGGGCCTCCTTCCCCACAGCACCCTTTAATCTTCAGGGAATTACATTTTTAAATATGATGAAAAATAATGCCACTTTGTTTATTATACTCTGCTTGCCAAACTTGAGTCCCGTAGAACCTGCCAAATGTTAACTTTAAATTTAGTAAGCTGAGCCGCTTTCCAAATGTTGTCATACTCTCAGAGGGGAGCATGGGCTGTGAATTGTCCTGCATGGGAGATATTAGCAATGTGCTACTACAGTTTTTCAGAAGAAGAATGATTCTAAGGAATATATGATGAAACTGGAGTATTATGTCACTAACGTTTGGGAAGAAAACTTGTTCCCATTTCACTTGTAAAGTGTTTTAAAGGAAGAATAAGATCACTGCAGTCTTTTCTTCTTTTCCCCTCTTCCGTTCTTACCCATACGAGAGGAACAGATATACAGCACAGTAATAATTCAAGAAAGTGTATCAAACAAAGTACAAATGTATAAACTTGCCTGTGGAACATCTCCTTCCATTTTAATAGCATGCAATATTACAAAGTGCAGGTGAATTATTCAATTTTTCTCTCCCTGTCATTCTCTGCTGTGATTTACTAGTGTCCATGTTTACATCTAATTAATGAACACTCCTGCTGGTGTGGGTTATTTTAATAGAGCACATTTTGTTATTTTATCTGCTTTATTTTTAAAGATTTATTATTTTAGCTCTGATTCTGGTGACTGGGGAGACGCATAACTCAGCACAAAGAAAGCAAAAAGAGCCAGGGGCAAGAGTAGTAGTGAAAAGAAACCTTAACACAAGCTTTCTTCTTGAATATGAACAAAAACTCTGCATAGTAGTAAAAAAATTATGCTTATAGCAAATTCAGGCAAATTAGATTTGAGACCTGCATTCAAAAGTTGCATCAACTTTTGATTTTGGTCAGCTCCAGATTATGTTTTGAAGATTCTGTTATGGATGTGGCTCATATATTTGAAAAACTGGGAAACTTTAGAGCTCTTATATATTAGCCTAAATTTGAGTATTCACTCAGCCTCCTTTCTTCGGTCTGATCCTCTGACAACTGAGCAATGTTTTCACCTCCGGCTTCTAATGAATAGTGCAAATCTCATTTCCCTGGTCAAGATATGAAGACTTTCCCTCTGAGAACCCAGGTTTGAAACACATATTCAGTTCACAGTAGAGAGAACTATTCCATTACTCCACTCCGTTCCACAGTGCCTAAGGAACCCGCTATGAAAACAGAATCAAATGTTGCTAATAACATTTTCATGATACAGAAGAACTTACAACTTATTGGAACTTATGTGCTTGTGCTTAAATGGTTGCAATTGTTAGCTAAATGAAGGCTCTACATGTGTGTGTATCCCCTTTTATTTTTAATGAAGACTAGTTGAACGTGCACTTGGGGAATTTGAGGCAAGTAACAGATTTCATGTCTTAGCATGGTTTGGTTTAATCAAAAGACATTTTGGTGGAGTGAAGAAGACAATGTGTGAGTAGAAATAAAGGGCTCTTCTTGTCTTTTCCTATTAATGGACAAGATGATACAAGGATTCCCGGTTGCAGCTGTTGGAAGCAAGGTAAGTTATGCTGCCTAAATTCCACTGGTGTTTTAGAGTGACATTTACGTTGGAAAGGAGCTCTGACTAGAGATGTAAATATAGTAATCCCCTCATATTTCTTACCATGCTTCTAGTTACTGAAAAAGCAGATTACTCCTTGCTGCTGTTCAAATACAACAGGAACTAGAATCAAAGACCAATGCCTTTTGGCAGACTAGTCTGTTGTAGAATATTTGGAACAACAGATGACAATGAATGCTAGGCCAGCACCTGTGCCATTAACTTGCCATGGTTAGATGTAGTGAAAACCAAGAGAGCATACTGCATTACAGTAAACATAAGGAAGCATACTTTTTTTTTCCTGAAAAGCTGAGCAACTCAATGCTTTGATGTGACCCATCAGCACCTTCAGGGCCCAGTTTGGCCACAAGCTTTGTCAACAAAGTCGTCTCTGTGGCCCTATATACTGGCCTCATTAGTACACAACAGCACGGGATGGTGAAGCACAGGAGCGGCTCTGAGAGACACACTGATTTCATATTTAGTTTTGAACAAAACTGTCCTTTATCCTAGATAAATCTTATGTGAAACTCATTCCAAAAGCACATGTAGGTGCATGTAGTCCACTCAGCAAGAAATTATCACCAGCTCAAATAATAATAATAAAAAAGCCACAGAAATTAAAGTTTCTCCACTCCCCAGAGAAGGAGAAAGTAAGTTCTGTAAAACCTCTGTGCCTGTATCACCTTATATTTTCCACACACTGGTAGTTGGACTAGGGGGAAGTGCTTGTTTTTGTAGATATCTCAATAGACATGACATTGGCCTACAGGGATTGTGAAATGGTTAAGTTAGAGCGACACATTACTTTTGCAGACATACCAGCCTCTCTTTTAAATTACTGCATGCAATAAGGGGCACAAAGGACAGTAATTCAGCTCTTTAAGATGTTTTGCACTCTTTCATTGCTGAAAAGGTATACAGAAAATTGACCATTCACTGATATTAATAGCACTGGGATGTTTAACTTTGGAAAAAATTACATCTTGCATATGTCAGCTTTTATCAAATAATTGCTGAATGGGATGGTGGTCAAAAATCACTAAAGAGAACAGTCTTTAGGTATGTACCTTGACCTAGTACTTTAGAGACATATTTCAACATTTAGTATTTGTATTCTAATCCTGGAGAAAATGGCTGCACAGTGTCTTTTCTTTTCTTCTTTTGGTGAGGAGATACACCTTGAAAATGACAGATTTGGTGTGCCTCAGCAAGTGTTTTTTGTGACAGAAGAATGAACAACAGAGAAAAATAATGTCTTTATATTTCATGAAAAAAGGTAAATTTTGGAGGGAAAAGCTCGTCCTCTTGACTTATCTTTCAGCCCTAAACATTGGCTAACCTTGGGAATATGTCAGTTTTCTTATGCCAATACACCGTTTATACTGTTAGACTGCTTGCATGAGCTATTGCAGAGTTTTGCTTAAGAAAAAGATTTCGTTTCCCCTTGACACAGTAAGAGTTCAGTATCCTCCCAGCTTTCCTCTGCTTTGCATCTCCTGAGATGCAACAGGATTGTTCAGACTACAAGCCAGTTACTACTATGCTCTTTAGTATTTGAGTCCTTCCTTTGAGAGGCAGGTCCAAAGTCTAACCTTTCTGTTGACTTCATAGAGATATACATCAGGGCTAGCACATGCTATACCTTATGTTGTCTATTATTCATACAGAGGTTTCCCCTACGGCTGTTTTCAGGCTGGAGGTTGAATGGATTGCTAACTTTGCACCATCTTGCCAGCCTATCATTTTCTTTTACTACTTTTGATCTGCTCCCATGGAAAATCCGCACTGACTTTCATGGATCAGGTTCAAAAGCAGAACTTCCAAGCTCTGCAATCCATTTCCTCTCCATTGGTGAGACTGGCAAGCAAAAAGAAATGCTAAAATGTGGAGTAACATATTTAATGCAGCTTTCAAGAGGAAGTGTAGCTCATATCTATTTGTATTGTCTGTTAAAAGACTTGGAAAGCTTTTTAGGGATTGCTTACAATACTTTTTACTGTCTGTCTTGGCAAATGTCAAACAAGCTTCACAGGTTTCCCAGCTTTTAACTCATGTTGATCTTTGTTATCTTAATGGTATGGACAGGGTCAAGTGAGCTTAAGACCCGTTCTAATAAAGTCAGAGGGATTGTTGTGGGGAGAAGAAGCACTTGTCTCCACAGGCAAAGCAGTGTCTCAGTGGTGTCCAACTGAACAGCCGTGTAGTCATACTAGTAATAGCAATGATGATGATAATAATAGTAATAATAATAACATGAACTGCTATATTGTCTGGCAGCCCTGACTAAGATCAAGACCCTATTTTATTAGTCATACAGACAAACAGTGAAATGCTTTTCCTGATGACTTTATAGTCTAACTAGGAAAGACAGAGTCAGGGTGGGAGACCAAATCTGTTATCCCCCTCTGATACAAACGGATAACTGGGATGCAAAGAGATCAAGAAAAGCATCCAAGACCACACAGGAGTTCTGTGGCATTGGACCGAGAACTTCATTTGAGTCTCCTTAAGTCCAAATCATTGCTTAACTACTAAAAAGTAACTGAGAATGTAATGCAGGTATATCTTAGCAAAGGATTGTTGTGGGACAGATGGTAAAGAACTCTTCTGTATCCCTTAGATACTAGCTAGAGAGTTTTGTCTCTATAATTGGGCCAACCCATCTCTGCAGACTTAAAAACACAAAATAAGATAAAAAATAAAGCTTAAGCACTGAGTTCTTCTTGATTTATTCTCTTTATTTGACATGAGAAAGAAATTAATACTTTTTCCTTAGCAAATTGGATAAACATTTTTGTACTTTGCATACTGGAGAAGGATTTTTCTTTTGGGAAACTACTTATATTAGTATTTGTGCATTTATAGCTACTAGCCATGCATCAATACATATTTAATATCCTGACTTCCCCTTTGTTTATAATATTTTTTCTGAAGAAATTGCTTGGGAATTTGCATATATAAAGCAGTGTTGTATTTTCTTGTTTAATTCTGCTTATGTTTTCCATTTTGCCAATCTCTCTAAATGCTTCTCTTGCTGTCTGTACCTATGTTTTTGCTGAATAAGTGCTTAAGGACAAAAATGCAGTGCTGTCTGCTATCATTGATAGAAAACAAAGCTTCCAGGCAATGCAGACATTTCATTGACCTCCAATGACTGCAGGTGAAGAATTGTAGTTCTTGTCTGAGTACACTGTCAGTGTTTATTTAGGTGCAGTGACTTATTTAGGTGCAGAGATTCAATGACTGAGGTGATTTTCGTACACCTATATCTAAATCATATTTCTTCCTAGCATAAAGTACAAAGAGAAAGAGCAAAAAAGTTTAATGTACTACTATTTTTTGTGTGTCACTTCAGTTCTGCTGACCTGGGATATTGTAAATATTTCTCCAAGTCCAGGGAATTACCTCCAAAGTTCACTGTAAATCAGTTTACTTCTGGTCTGATTCAGTCCAGGAAAGATCAGATAGTCTGGTGGGAGTCTGGAGTAGCTTGTTCCCAAGAGTATTATACATGGGCTGCTTTAGAGGGTCCAGCTGGGATTCTGATGTATGGCTGAACTTGGCCTTGAGTGAACCCTGTCTTGTTTAAATCCCATATTAGTTAGGAAATATTACATCCAGGTTCTCAACTAAATCTACGGTCAAAACATTGAGGAGAGACAAAGAGTAAAGGGGAGCAGGGGGAGAGCAATAAACAGGGGAACAAAACATTCATAAAACCGATGTTCCACTTTTGAGGAAATTTCAAAAGGCAGATATGCTTTATGAGAGTTATTGCAGTTGTATTGAATGCCAGTGCACTGTAAGCTTCTATCCTTCCCTTGGATGAATAAATTTATGTGTTTGACATACTGGTTAGAGCTACTTTTCCAGTTAAATAAAGATTGTGAAGATGTATCTTCTAGGGAGAAGATAATGTTCTGCATAACCATCTATTCTCAGCCCAAGCACATGACCTGTTGCAATTAATCAAGGACTTCTAGGGAAGTCTAATGGTGCGCGTTGGGCTTGAGGTCAGCCTGGATGAACACAATGATGCCTCCTGACCTTACAGCCTATAGACTCATTGCTGAGTAAGGATGTGGCTGTTAAACAGGTTTATTCGCTGGCTCCACATTAATCTATATAGAAGTCTAATTGAATGTAATTGAAAGCAAGTGAATGCTGGCTGAAAGAAAAATATAACATTTTCCACTTTTCTGGATGGAGTGCTGTCAGTGTAATAGAAACCATCGTTTCCTTTATCTCATAACAGGCAAGCTAGACACAGAGACAGATGCTGGAAGTATGAGACCCCTTTTTTCAGATAGGCAGTGGCATCTGCAGTGGTCAGCACACATGCTGACATTTCCACAATACCATAAATGTTAAAAAGAACCTTAGGTTTTTCCCCAATTCTTTTAGCAGGACTGAATCTCCAGTATTAGAAATCCGTACATCTCATCTGCAGAAACATGAAGTGGCTGTGCTCCCCAGAGTACAAACACCTCTCCTGTGAAGAGCACGCAGTTTTGAGTACCTGAGGAGTGTAGTGGCACGTTGGTAACATCCTGTATACAGCTCATCTCCAGAGATGAACACACGTGTTTCTATTCCTTTGATTATTAAAACATCAGTACTTTCCCTTTGCCTAAAAGAAAACAAATCTCTGATTTACCTACAGGAAGCTGATTCCCAAAGACAGCTGAAATGTTGGGTGAAACTAGAGCAGACAGAAGAAAGAAAGTTTAAGAAAAAGCTTACTTAAGAAATAATTCTAAATAGTTTACTGTGGATTTGTTTTAGATTGTTGGAGTTCTTCTTCTGCAGTAACTTAATTCATACCTTTATTTCAATTTTCCAAATTTCTGGAAATCACACAACTTGTTAGCATTTTAGCTGTACCATATGGAAGGAAAGTGTCTTCCTCAACTTACTGTATTTGTAATTACAGGACAGTATCTATTTTCTGCTGCACTAATAACAGATATCCTACTTTTAAATTTTGAAATATCTGTCCTATCTAAATATCCTATAGGAAATTAGAATTCTGTAATGCACTGTGCGGACGCTTAAGCATGAATCATTGTCCTGAAGTCTAAATAAACAAAAGGCTAAATTTATGGTCTAAATTAAAGAGAAAATAAATAACGTCTGACAAAGAATTGTTCCTGCGTTGCAGATGGGAAATGGAGTCAATGCAAGATTAAGTGATTTGACGTGACCAAGGTCATGCAGGCAACCTGTGGCTGCTATTGGCATTGAATTGCTGCCTCCTGAATGCCAAGCTTAACGGCAGAACCATCTTTCTCTCTGTGATACCTTCTCTCTTCTTAACTCTTTCATGTTTTGATCCAGTAAGTGGATGTCACAGGGTGGCACAATGCCTGCTTTATCAAGCACTTTTCTTCAAGAACATGTGTCAGAGCTAGAGTACTTCCTGTACTTTCCCCTTCAGTGAAACCTCATCTGCAGACCTCCCACACAGCTGTTCTAGAAGACACAGTTTAGCACCAAACGGCCCCTTCATTTCTTTTCCCCACCATTTTGCTAGACACATATGTTTTCCTTTCTGTGGTGGCAGCACTAACATTCAGCCTTTGTCCATTGCTAGACAGATGTTAGGACTGTAAGGAAGAGTTCCTCTGCACAGCAGTGGGTTTTTTGGTTTGTCTTTTTAAAACATGGAGCACAGGTCACCTCCACACCAGTACTTAATTGTTACACAGAGTAATCTTGGGGTTTTTTTCACAAGAAGCAGAAGGAAGTGGTAAACCCTGCTGGAAAGCAAAAAAGCTATGCTGTGTTTGATGTCTTTCAGGCAGTTACTTTCTTATGAAATGCAATCAGCTCCCTGTCTTAAAACAAGGCATACCTGATGGAGTCCTACATCCTAGCCTACCAAACTCTGGGCTGTTCAACGCATTGTCAAATGAATCATGTCTGCAAGTTAATAGAAATAGTCTTTGCTATAAGCACAATTACTCAACACTATCCATCCTGAGCTGCAATGTGAAAAGATTTTACAGGGAGTCAAAGCTTTAGAGAGCAGAGCTCTTCACCGATGGAAATATTATACTTTAGCCCTATCAGGAAGTTACAGTGATCAGAAAGAGGAATGCAATGCTAAACAACGTTATCATCAGCGCACTGAAGGAATGTTTTCACTTCCGATAATGTTACAGCCTCTATGCCGCAGTGCACAGCACAGACTTGCATTAGCTAAACTTTTTTGACCTTTTGTCTGCAGTAAAATGGTGTCCTTCACTGCAGCTGAGAAAGATGGAAATTCTCTTCCCATCTGCCTAGTCTCTCTGGCAGAGTTTATGCCGTTATGCTATGCGGGCTATTTATACTCTTATGCTATTTAGCTTATACTAAAAGTGTCCAAATACATCCAACAAGAAAGAGGGAAGAAGATAATGTCTTTTTTAATGCAGACCTCTGTTCTAGCACATAACTGTCCTGTGCACTACATGATCAAAGTACAGCCCCTGTGAATGCATAGAGGATGCAACAGGCATCCCCCTGTATTTGCTAGGATTCAGGTTCCCAGGGAGCGCTGGTATCAGTCTGGACAGTTTGATGTAATCGTACCAATGTAGCTGAAGCTATCTGGGCTCAAGGATTTATTAGTTGTGAACGTTCATTTTTGTTTTTACTGGGTTAGTGCCAGTAAATAAGTCACCAAAACCACTAGCTGAGTGTCATTTGATAGGAAAAGGCTGGAATCACAAGTAAGCCTTCTGTCTTTTAACAAAAAAAACGTGCTGAGGTAAGCAGTGTCAAACCCAGCTGCATCAACATGATGGTGGGAAGACAAATGAGAGCTTTCACTGCTGGATACAGGGGATAGAGAGCCCACAGCTCTTGAAAAACCTCTTCATACCCTAGAAACAGCTGTCATAACTGAAACTGCAAGGGACTGTTCTTTAAAGCATGAGCTTTGATAAGGAGAATTCTTTCACCAATCCTTTCTCTAGCCGATAAACACACTTCTAGCAACACAGCCCATCTGAAAGGTGACTGGAGATTTAAATATCTTCAAAGGTTTCCAAACCCCTCTTTTTATAACCTCTCCCAAATGCTTATGCCGAGTTCCCAGCTGGCATTTCTGAAGTATCTATCACTATAGTATCTGGCTGCTGAGCCATATGAGCTCAACAATTACCATGTAATGTAAAACTTCTTAGATTTTTCCTACGGGAGGCTGAACTTTACAAAGTCAAATCTAACATTTACCCTGTTATTGGCAACAGTGAATCATTAAAAGAGACACAATAGAAGGGACATGGGGTCATTTTAGAATAAATATTCGGGCGATCACAGTTTTGAAATGTTCTGTCGGCCTCTCCCGGTGTATATTCTGGGAACAGGAGGTCATGTGAAGTCAAGGGTGATGAAATGCATGTGCTCATGGTCCGACCTACTGCAATGGGGGGAAGGCACGAGCGACATGCAAGAGTCTAAGGTTTGCATGCGCAAGTGTGTGTGCACATGCACGTGCATGTGATATTTGTTTAGGTGAAAGAAGGAGAATGGAGACTCATGAGGCAGGGGAGGGAGGTGTTTGGTGCTGGTGGTGCAATGAACTCCAGACAGGGACTGCTTTCTCTCCACAGGGCCCGCCAGCTCCTTGTGGCTGTTGCCTGGGCAATGGCTGGGGAATTATGAGGAACGCTTGGAAACGATATCCTTCTTTCGGGCTCATGGATGGAGCAGAAGGGGGTGGATGGCTTTTCTCTGTCTATTTCTTTTTTTATATTCAGCAGATTAGACAGGCAGGTTGCTGTGGCGACGACACGGAGGAGGTCTCCCGCACACCTGCACCACAAACAAGGAGTCCTGCCAACACAGATTGAAAGAATCCCAAAGGCATCTCTTTTTTTAACTTTTTTTCTTTTTTTTTCCTATGGTGAGTGTACAAGAGGAGGGAAAAAGGGGAAAAAAGGAGGAGATGGCAAAAAAGAGAGGAGGGAGGGGTAAAGAGAAAAGACAATCAATATTCAATCAGCTTAGCTGAGCAGCAGTGTTTGCTTGTTGCAAAACAGGATGCGCATAAACAAGACGTACAGGTTGACCATAGGAACACCCTGAGCAAGCCCTTAGGAGAGAGAAAAGAACAAGTGTTATTTTGGTTTTACCTACTGAGTGTCCTGCATTTCATGATGTCTCTGGGGGAAACCAAAATAAAATAACTATGGAAATGGCAGAACTCAGGCATAAGACACGGAGATATGGATGGGGTGTGTAAAGCTGGAGACTGAAGTTACTCCTTTGCATCTGGCTAGGGAAGACGTATTTGTGTTTGTGTGTGCACATACAGATATAAGATTTCATTTCTGAGGGGACCCCTGCCTTTAGAAAAAGAACTGCAGAGTGGTGTGAAAATTGACATTATATGCCTGCTCCTTTGCTAAAAGAAAGTATCCAGAAGGAGGTAGATGTGGGAGGGGGGAATAAAGAAAAAAAAAAAGAAAACCTTTATAACCAAGAGGTCCTCAAGACAAACATGTTGCTCTGGGATGCCATGGCATTTCTCCAGCTTCTCCTAATGAAGTAGTCAGCTCCGTGCAGACTTATTGTTCTCACCTCACCTCTCCTGAACATCCCCTGTCTCCTTCAAGGCTGTCTCTCTTCTTTTCCCCTTGTCTTCTTTCTCCCCTATCCCTTTACAATCCCTTTCAGTGAGTTTTCACATCATCTTTTCCCAACATCTAAAATGATTGTGCTGTAGCACTATCCAATGCACCTACAAAAACCAGATTAAATAAAATAAAAAATATGTGTGTAGGAACAGATAGTGAATGCACAGATGACCTTGTTTCTGCATATGCCAAAGTGTGACCGCTCAGAGACTTGTTTCTCTGCTCAGCCTGTGTCTCTTGTCACTGAAAGGATGAAGGCTCCCACCAACAAGGAAGTTTGATAATAGGAAAAAAAAAGTTTAGATTTTCAAACAGATAAAGTTAACAAGCACCTGGAACCTCACTATAAATGGCAAGAGGAGAGGGAGAAGTTGAGATGCAAAGGGGGCAGAGACTTTAACCACTCTCTGGTTCTTGGACGCAGCAGGTGTCAGGAGTATTTCCCAGCCTACCAGGGAAAAAAGCACTTTGCTTGCTGTTCTCATCACCGCCCCCCTGTCTGGTTGTTTTTTCTATACACAGAGTTTCCTGTAGCTGGAGAAGGGTGCAAGAGAGAGTTTTCTGCAGGTGACAGTGATAATGAGATTATAATGAGAGTTCAGACGACCCAAATATAATGAAGTCCAGTTGTTCTTATGACCAGTTTCATCTTTGTAAAGAGATGCACAGCCTATTTGTGAGATGAGGTTAAAAAAGCCATGTTTCTCTGGCTCAGATATCAGTAATTTTGATGGAAGGCTATCTATGTTTGTGGAAGATTATCCATCTTTATGGAAGGCAATAGCTTGTTCAGGTCCCATATATCAGATTTCCCTTTCCTTGCCTTTGTTTTATTTTAAGGCTGAGTCTAGCTTTCCTTCTCGATATACTGCATTACTGTGTCTGTGGCCATGTTTATAGATAAAGCACTTTGTGGATAATTTAAAACTACCATAAATGTAAAATACAGACTATCAGTTTATTCAGATTCTGAGCTTAGAGTTCATGTCAGTAACATCTTTGGAAGAACAGCTTTAAAAGAGATTGCATATGCTCTGTTCCAGCTAACGTCAGTGCGTAATGCTCCACTACTTCAGTCAGAAACCTAGACTGACCTGGGGGGCCTCACACAGGGACATGTTTTTACTAAACGATGGCTGTTTTTTTTTTTTTTTTAATGTCCTCTATTGTGCTCTGTTGAAGTGATATCCCATGCTGAACTCTATTCTACGCAGACAATCCAAACAAAGCGATGAGGGAGTGAGTATATGATCCTGGGCGAGATGGCAAATGTGAACTAACTGTTCAAAAGAGCAGACTTTGGCTTGTCCAGAGCTGGCTGAAGTCAGTGGGAGTCTTTCCATGGGTGTCAGTGGATTTCTCATCAGACTTTATACATTCAGGGAATAAAGTTGAGTGTTTTACTCCTCTCCCTCTAGAACACAAACTTCACCTGTAAGGACTGTATGCAAGAGACAAACCAATATGCAAACTATGATTACATGTAAAGAAGGAAAGAAATTCAACTGACATATCAAAGGGAGGAAAAGAAAGGACAGTTCTTGGGGGAATTGTCCATCTCCCTTCCTGTGTGCTGGCTTGTGTCTACCATGTTTACGTGCCCCATTTACAGGTTTCTGAGACCCACATTGCCCTGCCAAATCTACCCCAACCAAAGCACTCAGAGAACAGTGGCACTCCCCGTGCTGAGGGATGAGACTGGGACTATCTGTAGCTAGTGGGTCTCCCGAGCATGCAGAACTCTGCAGCATGATCCAGCCAGTGCTGGGAATACAAACTGAAAGATGTTGGGGCTTTCTGGGGTGATACACATTGATCAGATACCAGAAAGGGAAGGAAAACGAAAATCTGTAGACACTGGAAGTATTTTCTGGTGTAAACGAAGTAGCTATTATTTCTACGATCTTATCAAAAGAGCTAAAAATACCAGGTTCTGAACCACATTCTGATCTGATGCTTTGTAAACCTTGTTTCACATTAAGGGAGTCACTCCAAAGTTACGGTAGAGTAACTAGGTGGAAATTAGTCCATGGTTATTTATCAGTAATATCTTTTGTTGGCTCTCCTTTCAAAATATTGTATTTATGGGTGTAGTCCAGCATTTCAGTGATATTTTAGCTGTTAAGCTGCAGTAAAGATTGAGACAAGCCATTTTAATGGTGGTAGAATCAGACTTTGCTTATATTTCTACCTCCTTGTGAACCTATGTTTTTCCATATGTCATAGAAGTCAGGCTTTCCTATAAGTCAGTTTATGATTGTGTGTGTATATATATATTGAAAAAAACAAAAAAAAAACCCCAAAAAACAACTTTTGGTTTTTTTTTTTAGGAAGAGAGCAAGGGTGTTGCTCCTTCAGTGGACAGTACTGCATCAGAAAATATCAACCACAACTTCTCTGAAGTCCTCAGATGAAAAAGAATTTAGAATAAATAAGAGTGTCTTTTAACTACATGTAATAAACAGAAAAGACAACCCACTTGCAGAGAGAGAAAGAGATTTTGATTAAAGGAGTGTTTGGTCAGTGAGCATTAGCTTGTTTTAGTTACATGAAAAAATGATGGATTTTTTGTTTATAACTGAACTGAGCTGAACTTTCAACTGTGCTTGAAAGTTAAATTTAAAAGAAAAAGATGTGGAATGGTCCATGCCTGACACAGAAATGCAACAATTCAGATATCTACATAAAACATCTATTAAAAGGAGATTTTCCTTGGATCCTAGTAAAAAAGGTGATACATCTTTCTTTTAAAATACTGCATGAAAATATATGATGTTAGCTTTTTGAAGCCTTTGTTACTTCCCAGAGTAGGAAAAACCAAAGGGAATGCAAAATGCCTTGAGAGCCCAACCATATGCAAAGTGAGGTTTTACAGAGGCCATAGGACACTACTATACGCTGTTTAGTCTGAAAGCTTTTAAAATGCCAGATACAGACTGCATTTTTTTTTAAGGGTTACAGTCATTGATCTGGAAAACTAATAACATCCAGCGTGAGGAGGCATGTGTGCAGGGGATCTAGGAAGGACCTACTGAAAGCTGTTTGCCCTGCTTTTCATACCTCTAGGTTTATTCCCAAGAGGAATGGGAGGGTGGAAATGGCCCGGGCTCTGCCTAGTGGCCCCACCTCTCTGGATGGAGAGGAGTGCAGCTGGTGGACGTGCTGCACCACAGCAGTGGCAGTTTGAAGGAGACCCGCTGTTCTAGTCTAGTCTGCTCTTCTAGTCGGAAGCACGGCTGCAAAAACAGCTCTGAGTGGGAGGGAAAAAGGAACATACGGTAAAAATCAGGGCAGGGCTGTGTCTGTAGCCCCAGGCAGCCTGAGCTGCAGTGAATTCCCTGCAGATACTGTAGGAAAGGAACGTGGGTTCTCATTACACTCTCTCCATGCATGGCCATCACATCCAGTGTACAGGCTTCTTCAGAGTCTCAGAAACTAAAACCAATGCTTTACAGCTGGCTGACACCCTTCCCCCTCCCCGTCCACATGCAGAAAAGGGGTGATCTGTTTGTGTGGGTCCCCTCAGACCGAGTTGTTCTGGAGTTGTAAATTTCTTCAAGGTGAAGCGACTATGTAAATGTGGCAGAGTTATCAATGTAGGCTGAATGCACATGTAAATTAAATACCATGAATGTGTTTGGAATGAAATCAACATGTTCTTGCTTGCAAATTTGGAACATGATTAATCAAAATGTTCTGAACGACTTTGCAAATATTAGTGATATATCTATTGCCAAATTATCTGAGCAATTTAGTACCCATTGTAAGGTACCCAGCTAGGTCCCTGGAAGGCATCTCACTATTCTTACCTATATTCATTCTCATGAGCCTTCTTAAAAACACTAGTTTAAAAATAAACATTGCAGAAAGCATCATGTTCCACTTTTAAGCCAATTCTGAAGTGTAACCACCTCTGGGCTGAAATGTGCCATCTGTTTAGCAGTGCCCAGTTAACCCTGCCTTCCATTTTGGGACAAGTGAAAAACACAACATATAGATTCAAATCGTAATAGGATTTTAGATGAAATATTGCTATTTATGTTGGAATTTGATCAAGAAATTAGAAAGGAACCCTGGTTCTATTGATTTTCACTGAAATGTAGGTATTACTTCAGGGTTAAGTAACTTCACTGAGGATCTAAAAACTGATAAATATTCTACTTTGGTTAAGTCTTTCCTTCCTTGTGAAAGTTTTGTTTTCCAAACAGTGTTTTATTTTACAAAATATGGTAGCGTTACAGACCTGGTTTTAGGTTTTACTAATCTCTTAACTTGATGCTGCTTTTCTGAAAGATCATTTGAGCCTTCATTGTCTCTTCCTGATATTCTCAGTTTTAACATGTATGAAGGCATCTGATTTTGAGCAAACAGTGACAAATTAAGATTAATTCTATATTGCCGATTCCTTTAAATTCCACTCTTCTTGCACACTGCCTTTCTGATATAAAGTGTTATTAGCAAGTAACGCTAACTGTTATTACAGATTCCTTCTCTTCCAAAGCATTTTGGGAGCTCAGTGTTACTCTGGAAGCTGCTCTGGCTCAAGCTCCTCTGTCTTTTTCTTCAGCCAAATGTAACACTTGAGGATTAAAGACTCGATATGTCTTCAAAAGTTTTCATTGCATTCAAACCCACGGCGATGAATTTGATTTATATTTTTTGTATGTTAACTGAAGTGAATAAACGGGAAGCCCTGGATAACTGACTCATCCAATGCAGTAATACCCTGAGTAACAAAAGAGATAAGATTGTTTTTTGGACAGACTTTTAAAAGTCTTTCAAATCTTTTGCCAATAATTTGTACATATACATGCATATGAATAATTTGTACATATTCATGCATATGAGTATGCACGTGTCTGATTTTCGTTTTCCTGTTAAATAATTCTACATGTCCCATACATATAGCATGAGACCAATATCAATGGATAATGACATTCCATTGCCATGTCATTTTTCTGTGGATTGTGCCTGTGTGGTCTCTCTCATTTATTAATAAATTTGTATTTCTTGAAATTCTTCCGTTCTTTAGCCTATCATAGAAACTGGAGACTAACTGAGTGCTTCTTCCTTTTTGACTTTTCAAGTCTAGAGGATTTTACCAGGAAAATGTTGCTTAGTTTCATTAAGGTTAACTGACATTAACAAAAATTAAGTTTTCTGTCTGCTGAAGATGTTTTTACCTTGAGCTGTACTCTGCTTTATTGCAGTAAAAGTATCTAGGTTACTCACTACATAGGAAAGACCGTATTTTCAGGCATACAGATCTTATAATAGCTATTTTAGGCTGGGGTTTGGATGTGATTGATTGTACACGCAGCCTAAGGGGCAAATTTCAATGTATGATGCTTTATTTTTAACAAAAAAAAAGAAAAGAAGAGGTGTAGCCAAACTGCTGTAGTCTGTTACCGTGACAGCATAAAAGGTTTAGGCCTGCAAGCATGTCCTGCACTGTTATTGAATGAGATATTACTATTAGGTTGCCCAGAGAGGTGGTAGATGGCCCATCCCTGGGAACATTCAAAGTCAGGTTAGACCGGGCTCTGAGCAACCTGATGTAGTTGAAGATGTCCCTGCCCATGGCAGGGGGGTTGGACTAGATGACCTGTAAAGGTCCCTTCCAACCCAAACTATTCTATGATTCTATGATTCTATGATTAGAATTATTATCAGAGAGCTTGATTTCTTGACCTCATCAGAGGTACTGCATATAGATGTGAGTTCAGCAGTGGGCTTTATGGGTCAATGGGCCATTGTTGCACTGTGAGATCAGAAGTAGTTAGGAGCATAAACCCTGCTAAGGATATGGGCAGAAGAGATTAAAATAGTGTGAATTTGGGGAACGTGGTCCACATGGGGTTTGCAGAAGTTCTTTTCCAGTCATCTGTTCACAGTGGTTCAGAGGCCTGTAATTTCCACTAAACATTTAAAGCTGTTCTGACCTAGACAACATTTCATAACAAAATCAGTCAATTTTTCAGATTTTCTGTGATGCCTCTGAGTCTGCAAAGGTTTTCATGCTTTGGGAAACTCTATTTGGGGTTTATCTAGGACACCCAATATGTGATCAAGCGCTTCTAGTACAAAGCGAAACTTGAGTCGAGCCCATATTTTGTTATGAAATCTATTCCTCCTTTTCAGAGACTGCAAGAGAATTATCTGCTTCATCTATCTTACAAAATCAACTTTCCAAAACCAGGAGTATGTCATACTTATTACTGCACTCTTCTGGGGCAGCTACAGCTCTGAAACACATGTAAGTGAAAATGGTGCTAGAGCACTTCTGCTCCGTCTCATTTAGTTAAAGGATCATATGATGTTTGCCAACATTTGCAGTTAGGTATGTTTTCCACCTCCTTTTTCCCAGTCACTTTGTAATCTTAGGATTAATGGACCATGGATTTGGGTTCAAATTCAAAGCTGCAAGCAGAAATGTTTTTGATGATCTCATCCTACCCCTTGTTCCTTGGGTCCTCTTGTGACCCAAGCACTTAGCCAAAAAACAGGTAATTGGAGGTTTTCCATGGTATGGAGCCAGATATCTTTCTTATTTACAAAGAAGATAGAAATTCCTTTTTTCCCTGAATATGGAGAAATAAGGCAGAAGATAGCTGTTTACTCACAACTTCAAACCTTTTTCACCTCATACTAAAAGCTGTTTAAACTTGTTCTTATTTCCATTCTCTGTGGACCAGGCTTCATGCATGTCCTCTTTTCCAAGCTTTTCTATTTTCTTTGTTCTTTCTCTCTGAGGCAATTGATCCTTTAGAGAATGAACTCCCACCAAATCACTTTGTACTCATGCTCTGGGCAGCAGAGGGTGCCTGCATTGATGCAAGGGCCATGTTTGTTTCAGCTATAAATGTATTTACCAGAGCTCAATGGCTTCTTTGCCTGCCAGCTGGCTGTTATGTTCATGGACCTTCATCCTGATAGTGTAACCCAAGTCCTGTCATTAACTTCTAGCTGAATGACTGATGTTTACATAAAGTAAGAGAAAATCTTGTAAACTACTGCAGTGGGCATATGAACGTTAGCATCCAGGGTTAAAACATAGAAAGATATGTGTTTTAAGTTTTCCAGGACACCTGGTTTCTTCTAGGCATCAGTCTTAGAGTCACAGTTCCTCAAACACAATGTGGATAAGTAGGTATTAGGATGCAGTTGTTTTACTCTTCCATTGACTTATAATGTATCTGTTCTTCACCCACACTGTACTGATTGCACCTAAGCTTTTTCATAGCTTAGTAAAGAAATTTTAATCTAGCTAAGTGTCTGGTACAGGCTACTGCTCACACTGGTTCTATCTATCTGAGCTGTTTATTCCCCCACCCTCAACACTGCTTTTATCCCTCATAGTTTTATTGTAACTCTTCTGCAATGCCCCTTTTCTTTACTCCAAAAGTCAGGGTACACTGCTCTTGCTAACTCCTTTGCACAAGGACTTGGTTCAACCTTGGTGAAAGTCAATTCAAATCTTTTGATAAATGGTAATAGGCTCAGGCCTTATTGAAAGAGAACATGAGGTCAACGGATCCATGCCAAAATGTTGCTGCAGCAAAACTTTATTTTTTAACCTATCCATATTAAGAGCACTGAGGCAATTCTTTCCCACCCAGAACTATCTGTAGAAAGAGTTTGAAATACAGGGAAAACCTTTGGCAGTTCAGACTATGAAAAGCACATTCCTTATCTCCCCAAATGGCCTAGAAAGAACCTTCAGACAACACACATTAAAGATAAGCTTTAAATTTCCAAGGAAAATATACTGTGGAATTCTTGCACATCTGTGGTACTTTCTCACTCTCTGCTGAAAGGATACAGTGAATTGAAAAATGTCCTGTTGGGGCCAATTATTTATCCTACCACACATAGAATTCTGGAGTCAGGCTAATGAATCTGCTGTTGTTAATAGCTCTAAATTTACACTGGGACACTGGAGATCAGACTGAGCTGTGATCTCTAAGGCAGCATGGGAACAGCCCGCTTGTGTTGAATAATTAAGCTGCTTGCCACCCTCTTTTCTTCTTCTTCTATATTTCTTTTTCCAGAGTAGCATTCTAGACTTGGAAAAACAGAAGAGGAAAAATACAAAGACAACAAAATAACTCCAAGATCTCAGCAGCTTAGCTATGCCACCATCTGTTTAAAAGGACAAAACATTAAAACAGAACAAAACTTGTGGTCCAACAGCTATGTTTGCAAAGAAGAAACAGTGCTATAGTTGAAATTCTATGCAACACCCTTTGGATCAAAATATTACGACAACAACAAATAGAAGTGACCACATTTAATGGATACTCAAACAGCTAGGCCATGACTCAGATTCCTTACTGTTGTTTGGAAGTGAAACCTGAGAGCAGAGAAGAGAGAGGGAAAGAAACCTTGTGTTAAGCTGGCATGCACCAGTGAATAAATGGCTGGCATTTGCAAGGCTGCATTGCAGGGGAGCTTTTAACAGTTTGCCACTGCCAGCTGATGTCTCTTTAAGCATCACTGCCAAGAAGCCAAAACTGGAAGCAGGTGCAGGGGTAGACGAACTGAATGTGGAAAGGGGGGGAAAAAAAAAAAGAAAGAACAGAACTTCTGTTGTTAAAATTCTGTTGCTTTCATTAAAACCTAAACAAAGCTTTACTTTAAACTTGAATAATAGTTTTTAGTGTGATAGACTCCTGCCTATCCAGTTTGACAATCCTCTTACATTTATGTACTGAGCTAAAAGATTTTTGTTGATTTTTTTTCCCTGTAAAGCCTTGGATTGACTGAAAGAATGCTATATACTGATTACAGCCGCTTTCTTTTGGAGATTGAGAGCATCTGCTTCTTAATGTCCCTTGTTCCACCCCCCAAGCAAACTGCTCTTTACACACTCCCATCCTCATTAGTCCAGGGCCTGGGAACAGAGCTGTTTCCCCAGCTCAAGTCTCTGTCTTCACTGTGCTGTGTCACCAGTTCAGGACCTTAGTACACTGCTGTATGGTAAGATGCATAGCAGAAAACATTAGGTGCTAAGAATTTACTTTCTTAAATACCCTAATGCAATGTGCCACTGATGATTTTGTGAAATGTCTTCTGTCCCTTTTCTTAAGATCGGTTACAAAAAACAGGGAAAGACAGGTACGGGCTGGACTGTAGAGTAATGGTAAGTTCTGCAAGAAACTTTGTGAGAGGTCTTAGTTACCTTTGGGATACCTCAAAAAGGAAATGAATTCCCTAATCATAAGGAAAACAACACCAAAAGAAAAAAAGAAAACTGCTTTTTGTGATGGCAAAAACCCAAAACCTTGAAACGCACATGGCAGAAGGTGGGAAGATTTTCTTCAGTTCTTTGCTAGAACTTTGATTGTTAATTATTTAGTACCTACTGTTCCCACAGGTTAGAGAAATGACGTGCTACCTTCTAGGCAGAGCCCTGAATTCGAGTTTTCTTATTGTTCTCTACCCTTTAAGAAATTCCTACTATCCTCAGTTAAAACATTTTCCTTTCTGCTTTGCTTTTCCTACAAAGAAAAGGCAATAGCTAAAGCCACACCAGGCAGAGTTAAAAAAAAATTCAACATACAGGAGTGCTTCTGTGTGCTTCATGTTTTAAAATCATTCCCTTCCCATGTTCTAAATGCTATGATTTTAAATCACAAAATGTGATTTAAACTGTGCTTTAAAGCAGATATTGTATTTTTTTTTTGTTTCTCCTCTTGTGTGTCTCAGAAGAGATCGTTGAAACTAATTTGGTCAGTGTCTGACTGTTTTGCAGTAGCACAGTCTTGACAATGCCTTGTTTTTCCAGTTATACCTACTGTTTATTCCGAAGGAAAATAATTTCACTTTTTCAGTTTATACTGTGTATTAAACCACTTTTGCATTTATATTGACAGTGAATTTTCTTTGTTTTAACTTTTCCTTAATATCCAACTATTTCTTACTCTCCGTCTTTCAAAAATGTCCAGGAAATTAAGCACTGAGATATAGATGTGTCTATATTTCCACCTGTCACTCACCTTTTCTTTATAATAGCGCCTTGTTTGGAAGGTGCTAAGGGACTGCTTGAAAGTTATATTCTTCCTCTGGGTCAACAGGACACATTCAGTCTGCCTCAGGATAAAAAGTGTACAGAAGGTAGCATCATGCAAAAAAGAATTTACAAACTGACAACAAACTCAGCCTGAGCATTGCTCAGTAAGTGTGAGCAGTCCTTCAATTAATGAAGTTAATGTAAACATTGTAGAATTTTCAAAATATCTACCCTAGGCTTTCAAGCTGTTTCCTCCAATTCTTACAGCCTGTAGAGACATAGATTTTATTCTTACGAAAGCTGAGATTCTCAAAAGAACGACTCCAGTAGCTAGAGTTTGTTTGAAAGGCACCAAAATGTTTGGATAAGAATAGAATGGAAGTAAGTCTGTGATCTTTTCAAAAAGGGAGAATAAACCTAAGTAAATCTATACTGTTCTCTGTTGAGACACCATTACATGTGAGGGCTCCCACGTGTGTAAGAGCATTGAGGCTTTCTTAACACACAGGACTTTCTCAAGCCCTATTGCCGTGTTTTAGATACGCACGGGTAGTTTTGACAGGTCAACAGTTCTCATTAGGAACCAAATTGAAGTTGGTTCCCAATGAAAGTCCCATGTCTTTTCATGTGGAACATGGGCTAGGCAGAAACATAAGTGCAGAAGTCTCTGAGCAAGCTTCCAGGAAGTGCCCTGGATGAAATTGTCCAGAGTCTGTGAGAACTGGATGGAGCACCAAAAGCAATGATATGCATTCATGGTCTGTTTTGATGTATGGTGGGAAGTAAGTGCTACAGGCTAGTAGTCTCTGTGTAGATGATGGATATGGGACCCAGAGGAATCAAACCAGAGTCATCTCTTTCTGCTCTTCATTTTAATCCTTGAACTGACATCCTCCTAAATTTTTTTAGAGGGATTTAAATTGTTTAGAAGAGAAGCGGTATTTCAGAGGATTAACACAGCAAAATGGGACACTGTACCTTTAAGCACTTGATCCCTGCTAAACACTGTCATAACTTCTCCGATTTTATTTCTGTAGCACTCAGGAAAGCATTTGAAACTCCAAGCACTTTGCAGTTTTTGTGCATGATTAAAGTTTAAAACAATGAGTGTTCTAAGATAAATATATACATATTTGTGTGTATAGATAGATAGGTACACACACACAGACATGCCCACACTCTAACAAAAGCACAATAGCTCATTTATAAAGTCACGAAACTGCTAATGGGGTACATTTTCTATAAACTGAACTAGCTTATAGTTATATATATTAAAAAAAAAATACACCCAAGGCCTATTAAATGAAACCATAGATGAAGTGAACTTATGTCATCAGTCTTTGAATTTTGTACATTTTGAACACAATCCAAAAATTATAATCCACTGTTTGAAATATTATATCAGTGGAGAAGGAGAAATGATCTCCCCATTGCAAACTTATAGCCTCAAACATTCACATCCTGCTGTAAATATATCACATACTGTATCATGTTGCTTATGGAAAATGATTTTTTTTTTTTTTGCTTTTAATTTTCTAAACCTTTTGCTGAAGATTAGTGTTTGGCAAAGTCAAGGGTCTAATTGTTCTTTTCAATTTTACTTTACAGGAAATAATATTCTCTCTGATCTAAAAGAAATTATTTTATATTTCCATATTCACCATGATCTGTATATACAAATAATGAAATTCAATGCACCTTGAGGATCATGTGACTGACTATATGTATGGCCGGTTGCTTAGCCTCTGAACTACACTATTTGTGTTTAGTGTGCTGCTGCACTTCATGATCTTTACATTTATAATGTGCTGCTTGGATGGGCTCTAAGCATTGTGTGTCTAAAAACATAATAATAACAAAGAAAATATATAGCTGAAGATCAGGCTCGCTTGAATACACCGGTAACAAGACTAACTCAGCATAAGGAAAAATCACTCTTGCTAGAAATGAGCATGTTTGCTGCTGGATATATTGTGCTGGTAAAGTGCCAGCAATACCGCAGAAACACTCAGCACCTTCCAGGATGGGATTCTCAAGTATTTGGGGCCCAATTTCTACAATAAAACACAATATTAGGTCATTATTAGTTTCTGGTGTGTTTTGAATATATGAAATCAAAGCCTTCCTTTAAGCTTTTCTTGTTTTATATTCTGGTAAGTTGCAACAGGACTATTCCTCTGTAGCATAAAAATGACCCTACTTCCATTAACAAAGCACTTGTTTCATTTCCGTTTTCAGCACTTTTTCAAACAAGTATCTTTTTTATTGTGATTTCTTCGGTGAGGAAACAAGTATTGCCATCTAAGCAGCTTGCAAAGTATTTATTCACTACTGAGCATGGCATGAGAGAAAAGATTTACGACTGTCCTCATTAGTATACTTCTACAGTATAGTGCATTTCCTTACACTTGTGACCTGTCAGAAATGTCATTCTAATTCTGTACATTTTGGGCAGCATCACCTCTCTGATTTATTAGTTGTATATTCTCTTACTTTTATTTGTGTTACTTTTACAATATTAAAATTTAGTATTTGTTTCTCAGAGCCCATGATATTTCATCAGCACCTGGTAATTGTCACATTTCATATAGTTATGAGAAGTGGAATGAAGGAGGTGTCCCATATAAGCAAATAGGAAGTCTGGCAGCAAACCAAAAGAACACAAACAGGACATAAAAATTGCAAAGCCAGAATCTCTGTGAGCCAAGATATATGGAATGGGAGTTGTGGTTTAACTGGGGCAAAGCCAAAATGAAGTAAATAATACTACTTCAGATTTTTATATTAATGAAAGTGGCAACTGAAATTAAAAGTTTTCATAACTCTTCACTGTGCATAAATAAAATCTGAAAGGTAGTGTGCATTAATACTGCATACATTTGCAGTGGTATTTGGAGGTGATTCTGTTCTCAGGCATGGATGGATTTTGGCAATTTTTTCATACATGCTTAAAGAAAAGTTTGTCCTTGTTCAAACACACATACCTTCTCTGCTATAAACTCTTGAAGAAGGGCTCAAGCAGGCCACAATTATGTTCAAACTGGCTACTGGACCTCTATCCCAAAGTAAATTCGATCATTTGGAAGACTTTTTTTTTTTGCCCCAGATGCTGTACTCTCTTCATGCTCTGTTTCCCCTTCACCTCCTCCTTCTTTCTTCACTACCCACGTGCACCCGAATTTGCTCACCTCTTGGTAACACAACAGTGTGTTTCAGCTTATTGCACAGCTTCTTTTTCCAAAACTTAGGGCTGAATATAAGTGAACCACTTAACACACCGAAAACAACTCTTTTCAGCTATGACATGAATACATTTTTTCTGGCTGCTTTCTGAGTACAGCAAAAAAAAAGCTTCTACATACAGAAGACCCAGAATATCAGGAGCAATTCCAAAAATAACTGGAAGGTTATTGGTCAGTAATATACTATAGAAGAGAAAAGGACACACTGCAGAGTAAAGATGGCCTCTGCAGAGAGCTCCTGAAAATAAAGGTACTACCTAACTCCTTCTTGCTGCTAAAAGAGGCTTAAAACTATTTGTAGGTTTTGTGTGCAACTGCTTTACAGACGAAATCCTTTTTTCCTGGCTGTACCAGAAAAAAATAACTGATACATCTTATTGCCTTACATATTAATGCTAAGGCTATAGATTTATTATTTTCATGGCTTTTCATAGCAAAAAGATGCCTAGGCCCTAATTTCTGGCACACTAATTTTTGGCAAACTAATTTTTTTGAGATGGAAATGAGCGCTCACCAGGACTGTCTTGAAATGGAGGCTAGCTGGGGTCTCATCCTCTCTAGAAAGAAAGTTCAGCCAAAGGTAAACACGAAGAAATTACACACCTTTATTAATTGTCAACAACAATTGCTTCCTAATAAAACTGATCAACCATCAGCAATGATGAATTATTTCACAGGGAGTTTGGTAAAGACTACTTTTGCCTACTGTAGAAACAGGCAAATGACAAGTTTGTTTCCTAGCATCGCTGGGAATATCTTTCTGAGCATTACTGGGGTTCTTTAATGCTTCTCTAGTCACTCTGACTTGTCAGAGCACCATCTAATGTGGACTGTGCAATTTACACTGAAGTCAATTGGAAGTGAGGGCACTCAGCAGTTGCAAATCTGCTTCATAGTTCTCATGACCTGTGGGTCAAACAACTGTCATTAGTAGGATTAAAATTGGCATAGAATAAAATATGGATACACTTATGGTGAGATTTTTAAAGCTGCAGGAAGTTTTAAACACTGGCTTCCAAAATAGTAAGTTGACTGCCTGGATCCTTTTTGTTGTTCAGTAGAAAGCTCCTGCTTAATTATTCTGCACAGTAGTTGTAATTTGAACAGTTGTTTCTCAGGTTTTTCAAACGATTTTGAAGTTTCAGAGGGGCATTGGCCCACAGAGAGAACATATATGATTTCAAACTTTGTTATTTCAACAGGTAGGTGTCTTTTTGTTTACCTGAGGAGAACAAAAAAGTATCTAAACCCACTATTTTTTCTATTTTGAGGGGAAAAGTTGTCTAGCTCAAAGGAAAGAAAAATATTTATTTTTCAAATTTGGATGGAAAGTGGAATGTATCATTGTACTGTGTACTTTTTTGCTCCGTGTTAATTATAATTTATAAATTACAGCTGAGTCAGAAACCACAGTTTCAGATACAGTTCCAGTCTTCCCCCAGAGTCTGGGAGGTGTTCAATTTTGGTTCTGTTTATTCTTTAAATGAATAATGATAATATTCCTACAAAGCACATTTCATCAGTAAATCAAATGTTTTTATAAAGGAGTCATTATCCTAAGTTTATGGATGGGAAAATAACAAACAGGGATACAATGCCAGGTCTGAGGTCAGTAAGACACCCAGTGTCAGTTCTGGGACGACAACTCTTATCACGTGAGTATCAGAAGGAACCACCTATCATTACTCATAAGTAAAACTCCACGAGTTCAGCTGTTTGGTTTGGATAAAACCCTCAAACTTTGAAGACTAATCTGAATAAACTTAATCTTTTGGTGCTAAAACATCGACAAAACTGCCTGTCATCTGAGGGAAAGTGGAACATTGAGTTGTGAGGCAAAACAGTTGCGCTGTAAAATTAATGTATTTAATCAGGTTTTGCTTGATACATATTCTGCATATTGAAATTTTGCCTAAAATAAAAATTTTCCTGACGCAAGGGTTTTCTCCAGTTCTACTGATGTGTTTCTAACCAGAATATTTTGAATTTTCCCCCAGAGTCCTCCAATTTTTCCTGACCATTTTAACTTTACCATTGCAGTGAAGGCAACCAAGCATTTCTTTCCTTTAGAAAACACTTCTCTTGAGGCATCCAACAATATTCTATGTATTGCCCAGTTTTCAAAGAAATGTTGTTTTGTAAATGAGCTTGCACAGTGTTTCAATTGCCTTTGGGTTGTATAGTAGATAAATAGTAATTCAAAATGGTAATGATTTCAAATCAACTACCATGTTAAACATTTTGGGGATTGCAATGACACTCTATCTAAAAAGAAGTTATTTTCGTGTGGATCCAGTAATTCCTAAATGAAAACAGGAACAGACACAGATAATTTACTTTACATGCCATACCTGCAAGAGTATAGACTTGTGCTAGTAGTAAGTTGATAGAACAAGGGTAATGCCTTTAATGTTTATTCAATAACTCCATGCCAAACAGGCATTTTTCATTCCAGTGTGTCTAAAATGGCTGTTCAGGTAGGGCTCTTGATGGGTGATGAAAATGAGAGACAGGCCTCTACTTAGGATGCTAATATGTGCTACAAAGAGCGATTAAAAAAAAAAAAAAAGCAGCTTTTTAACATAAGGACTTGTACAGCATTGATTTTTTTAATAGGTTCAGTATCATGAATCACTGGAACCCCTTTATTTTCAGAAATATAAACCATATGCATGGATAAAACTATGGCCATAAAGGGCTATTTTGGCATGAACCACAGGTTCATTTTAGAAACAAAACTGTTATTTGCAAGCATTCAAAGACAGAATAAGAACAAAAACAGGCTGAAAAATACTCCTACTCAATCCACATGCTTATTCTCTGTGTCAGAGATTTGTGTTTGTTGGCAAAAGTAAAGATTTTCAAAATTGTGACAGCTAGACTCAGTTCGTCTTGTAAATACTCACTTATGTCTGGTTGTTTCACTGAATTCATACTTTCAGAAGAAAGTATCAAATTCAAACTAGTCAAGGAATGTGAAATTTCAAAGAGGTTTTACCTTCTTATATAAAGTATGAGTTTGGTCCAGAGTATGAAATTGTAAGCCATCCATGCACTAGACATTTTGTGCAAATAAAGGTAGATCTAATCTATCTTCTTCATATTGATATAATTAGTTCAAACTCAGAGCAATTAAGAAGTGATTCTGCTCAGAAAACTAATGGCAAGGTGGGGACTGATGTCTTAAATGTGTGGTTAGTTTTCAAGAAAAAAAAGGATAAAAACTGAAACAACAGCAATGGCAATTCTCTCCCTAAACTTAAACAGTGATCTGAGAAATAAGCTGATCAGTTTCTCACCTATCATTGTTACTAACGGTCTGCAAAACAAATTCTGTTAAGGTTTCTACCTTTGAAAGTGCTTCCACAGGAAATCTGCAGGGATGTGTACCTACTTTATTAACATAGGATTTTTTCAAGCCCTATGGCCCTGTTTTAGCTATGCATGGGTAGTTTTGACAAGTCAACAGATCTCATTAGGAACCAAAGAGAAGTTGTTCCGTGTCTTTTCAACACAGACCAGGCTGAAGCATAAGTGCAGCAAGAAGTACTCTACTCCTGTCCTTGAGCAAGCTTCAAGGAAGTACCCTAGACGAAATCCAGAGTCTGTGAGAACTGGATGGAGCACTAAAAGCAATAATATGCATTCATGGTCTCTTCTGAGGTATGGTGGGAAGTTAGGCAATAGGGAAGGCTGCAGTGTTACAGAGGCTACAGGCTGGTAGCCTCTATGTAGAGCATGGATATGAGACCCAGAAGAATCAAATCAGAGATATCTTTTTCTGGACTTCAGAACAGGAAAGTAGAGAATCCAGCTCAAAGCCTCTTTTTCTTGTTTCATTATTCTGCATGGCCGGTGGAAGACAAAACCCATAGAAACATTGTTTGTTGTCACTAATGTACGCAAATGTGAACCTGAATCTACCAAAGGAACACAATTATTGAAGAAAAAAGCACAAATTTCAGATATTTATTGTTCGTTGTAGCAGTATACTGCAATTAGTTTTTGAGGTGTTTTCTTTTTTTACAATAAAACTGCCTAAAATGGCAAATGTGTATTTTAATAGTAGTACAAATAATAAAACAAATTTGGAATGAAACATCTACTGATGTCAAAACATATCAATCGGCTTTCTAAAGTAAGTTGCCAGTGAAAATAACGCAGTGTTTTCATTGGCATACTAACAGCTCCTTATATGTCATTATGAGCCTAATTTTCTTTGCTAAAATTTTGCATAATTAGAATATACATTGCAGTCTAAGAAGAAACCAAGACTGTACTTTGTAGTTTAACTGCAGATGGATTTGAGTCAAAAGTTTGGATAAAGTTCCAACCTTTTTCAAAGCTTAGGGGTGTTTGGATCTGGTATTGCGGTGGTTTTGTACTTTGGTGCAGTCAATGGAGACATTCTTGTAGGGTTACACAGGAGTTGGATCAGGCTTTCAGAATGTAATGTAAATGGACAGTACCATAAATTTCTTTATTACGACAGCATGAACTGTAGGATTTTGTAAGGAAAAAATTCTTAGCATTGAAACTTAACTTAAAGTGTAATCATATTTCCAGCTGAAGAGTTCTGTTTATAACTGTTACTATCAAGGAACTAGAAAATAGCAATCATCAAAGAAATTGAAAGATTTGGACTTCCTCTGCTTGATACACCAGCTGAGTATAAAACAAAAATGTGAAAAAAAAAGAAGTTAATTTGCATGGTCATTAGATTAATTATTCTTTATAATAAATACATCAATTATTTAACTTCAGCTATAAAGGGGTTGACTGTGCTCTTTGTTAAGATCCTGCAACAATTCGCACTTCTTAATGAACCTTTTTTCTAGCCAGAGGGAAAAAATAATAGTACCATGTCCAAAATCTGTCCAGAATAAAATGTTTTTGAGCTTTTCTGTAGCTAAGAAAACTGTCCAAATCAATTTCAATCACATTTTATTCAACAGAAACCAAACAGTAGTGAAGATAAATTCTATTTGACCACAATTTAAATAGCAGTGAGACTAGAGCCCAATTATTAAGCTCTCACACCCAGGACTTCATAATAAAAAAAATAGAATCATTTGTGTGTATGTGTATAGTAAAGGAATATTAACCAGCTGCACATAAATAGGTAGCTAGTAATTATATAAGCTGGGTCAGATTTTCATCTGGAGTTTCCACAGAAATATATGACAGCTGAAGATCTGTGCTGTTATTTTCCTACCTATTTTGTATGTCAGAGACAGTTGGCTGTCCTTTTTATCTGCAGTCTCGTGTTTATACAGCAAACAATGCCAGCTATGTGTATATCATGTGCAAGTTTCCTTCTAGGTGATTGTAGTACAACATCTTGCAGTTCTGGGCATGCCACTAAGGAAGCATCACATAGAATTGGCACTGTAGTTTTGAAAGGAAAATTACTTTCAGAGAGGATATGTTAGTAATAGAAACTGAGGATGTGTTGAAGGAAATATATAACTTCATGGGAATAGGTGAACAAATCCCTCTCATATCATCTAAAGACTTACCTCATTGAACTGGTGAGACTCAGGGAGTTCTCATTTGATTGAATATTAATGCTTCTGCAAAAAACGCTGAAACATGCTGAGATGCACCTATCGGATTATAAATACATTCAGGTTCATGTTAATACTCAACTCAAATATTCTGCATTTTCATTCTTTTGCAGACTACTCTAGGAATTTTCTGTTTCTTCCTTTTACAGGCCTTTTAAATTTTGGAAATTTCAGAGAGAACAGTTCTGTAAATGGCCTCTATCTAGGGTTCATAGAACCGATTCAGTTTGTAGGATCGGTGTGCCAAGGCAATGAAGTGCTAAATTCAGATAGTACACACATGCTGGGCAAAGGCTAGGCTGTGGTCATCATGCAATACTAAAACCAGATAAAAACTGTCCATTGACCTTTGCATGGAGGGCGAGCAAAGGTGTATAAGTCTGTGACCTCAATGATAGCCCACAAAGCTACTGGGTAGAGAGAAATAGACACAAGTTTACACCACCAGAAGTTTAAAAATATCTCTCATTCCTTGAAGAAGTCAGAAACTGAAGCATTTGGAGACTGCCAATCTCTCACATATTCAAAGACTGGGTATTGCCGACGTGCTACAATGCCAGAACACTGTCCTGTCTTTTATGGAGCTCAGTTTTTATGGACCACTTACAGTGAAATAGCACTTCACTCTCTAAGGTCTTTCAGCTCTGTCCTTCTTAATGAGAAGACTGTTAAGAAGACTGACATTTGAAGTTGTGATTTTGTGACAAGACAGTTATCCTTTGGGAAGAGGACAAAAACCACTAGCGTATTTAATTAATTATATTGAGGGGACAATCATCTAATTTTAGTTGCTCTTTCCACTGAATGAGTTTTACATCCAAAGCTCAGAAGACAAAGAAACTCTTGTGAGTCAGGAAGCAGCAAGGCTGGGGTGGCACTGTAAGGGAAGATGAACTGGGAGATGAGGGTGACAACACATCAGCACAAGGATCCCAACCAGCAGTCAGTGATGGGGTTGTGTTTCTGCAGCCAAGACAGTCTGAGGATGACAGGATAGATGGGGTACACAGGGGTCTCTGACTATCCAGGTCCCATGGTTTATCTTAAGGTCAACATCTCCACAGCTCCCATCCATAGCAATGAACATGGCTGAGGTGGGTTGGGTCAAGTGGGCATTTGGGCATTCCAGACAAACTCAGAGGTGACAAAACTATGGGCACAGCAGATTGGAGAGTACACCTGCCCCGAAAAGATGATGACAAGGAGTATTGTGTGGCAGGGTGCTGGTGCAGATGCCTCCTGACCGCACTCCCTTTGCAGTGGTCTGTGCATGGAGGTTGTTCAAGCCAGTGGCCTTTCTTACCACAGCAAAAGCATGATCCTTCTCCCCACCCTGCATCCTCACTCTTGGGATGTGGGGTGAGGCTGAGTGGTGCCCACCTCCATAGGCTTCTCTTCTGTGGGTGGTAAGTAAAGTAAAGTGTGGCTGTGCTCCCCCAAGGGCTCTGGTACTCTCTCTTGCGTGCCATCAGGCACCTCTCCAAAGTGACAGCCGGGTCCAAGAGCTGTCCCAGGCTCTCCGTGGCTCCACCCTGGCCATCTCATCATTGACGGCCTCAGTCAGCACTAACGTATAGTGGGCTACAAGGACTTACTCCCTCCTAGGCAGTTCCCACAGCCAGCTCCACGAACTGGATGGTGCCGTCGGTGGCTGCTCAGCTGGAGCTCCAGCAAGAGAGCCTCAGCGATGGCTGTGGGATTGCTGTTTCCAAAATACTGCTCCAGAGCAGTGAACTGGGAGCCTGGGGCCTGGGGCAGGGGGCATTGCCCTCTACCTGGGGGGACAGCCAGCTAGGCCATCCTGGAGGACCAGGAAATTACTGCTGAGGACGGACTAATGTCTGTCGTGCAGGCCAGACATTACACAACATTGAAGATTAGACTCACCTGACTAATAAAACCCTGTACCCTTCACCCGATCCTCATTAAAGTGCTTGGAGAACTGGGGGACAGGGGTTGCCTGGGGTGTGGTGGGTGAGGGAAGCCCATAGGGCCGTGACTTGCCGCTACGTCCTGGCCCCATTTTAGGCAAAGCCCCTGGCAGGCGAGCTCCATGGGTCACAGCTGTGGGTCCAGCCCCTGGCATGGTTGTGGGATGAGGACCCATGGTGCCTGGCTGTGGGGGCAGCCCTTGACACAGCCATGGGGGTTGTCCCCCACCTGCAGCTCAAACCTGTCAGGGTTTGGCCCGGTACCATCCGCAGGAGGTGGGGAGGGCCCTGACCAGACCCTGGCAGCTCTGGGTCCAGGGTGGTGGTCATATTGACTTGTACGAATGAAATCCAGCAGACAATGAGGAAAGGACACACACAGATAAATTCCTGTTTATTTGCATGGATGGATTATTCCAGCAAGGTTTCCATGTTTCTGCATTGTCCTCGGGCGATGAGATTTTGTTTGTTTAGATATTATTACAGCATGTGTAGTGGTTGTGAAATCACTTTTTTCTTACATTAAAAAACCAAAATTCCCCAAAGCCATTGAAGTGTTGTTAGATTCAACCAAGACTGTGTTGCCAGACTCCAGTCGATTGAAAAAAAGTGAAATACAGAGAACAGAGCCACCATTCATATTTACGTAATGAATATCCAATTGTTAATAGATAGTCAGAAGTTCAGGTGCAATGAAAAGTGGGATATTAGCAACGAAATGCTTGCTGCCTATGAGGAATTATATCTCCAGCAAACTCCACCATTGCTGTTGGAATTAAACTCTTATTTGTTTGCACACATGGATTATCCTAGCCTGCAGCTCTCTTATGTCTATAGTCACACTAACATGTTAGAACACAGTCTACCTGAAAGGAGGGAAAGTGGCATCAATGGGGAGACAACTCGCTGAAAGCCCATGTTGACCCCTAATCCTTTGTTAGCACCATTGTGAGGGCCTCAAACACGGAGCAGTTTCTGGCCTCTGCAACAAGCAAATTCTGTGGCTTCTTTAATAAAACTGCATCCGATCACTGATATTCGATTTGCAAATCCATGCAAAAATATCATTTATGCCTGAATGATTTCTGATCTTTTAATTAGGTTTTTAAAGGTGTTTCTATCACACTAGCGGTATACATCTCTGCATTACTGTCTTAGGCAGGCTGAAGAAGCTGAAAGAAAAAATGGCAATAATTTTTACTATAGCTCTGTTACCTTCACCCTCAACCTTGGCACCTCAGTATCCTGTCTGCATTATGTTAAAAGCAAGTCATTGACTTGAATGTAAAAACCTTAGATTTATGTGTTCTGCAATTTCTTAAATTTCATACACTGGACCACTTAAAAACTTGAAAGAATCAGATTTTATATAGCAACTGTCAACGTAAGGGGACGGTTCTCTGATTTATATCTAGAAATAAAGGCTAAAGTTTCAGGGTTGCCAAACCGCTCACTTGAAAAACACAGTAACTACAGGAGGGAAAGAAATGGAAGAAGTCCTCAGTGTTTACAATCATTCCCTAATGGAACAATTCTGTGCTGTTTACTGTTAACCCCTTCCATAGGCTACCCTGCTTATAGAAAAAGAGAACTATTTGTTCCTAAGGACATATTGACTATGAATTACTCACTCAGTGTCAAGATCTAGCCTCACTGAAGAAAAATGATGTAAAAAAAAAAAAATCTAAAGAGATGCCAGTTGTTAAATACCTCGTCTCCTCTGTGATAGCTTCTCTAATTGTGTAGCAGTCCTTATGTCTTGATGGGACTGTGAAGCTATTGCTTCTGAAGTTAGCTAATAACTCATGAACAATATTAACTTCATCCAAATTGAATTTTTTGCTAAAATTCAATTACGTAGTGAACTTATGTAGCCTGGAGCCAGCTCCATCTGAAAGGGCTGGGATGGGTGAAGACCTATCTTCTACTCACCTTCCCACCAGAGGCAGGTTAGACACACAGAGAGGAGCTATTAGTTATTAAGAAAACAGTCCACTAGGCAAACATTGTTCTAGATGCCTGGATGAGAGATGGACAATAGATGAGTCCAGGGAAAAGCTTTGGTAGAAAAACAGGTCTCCACAACAGAGCAGCAGCAAAGGTATAGAGCTAAAGTAGCAATAGCTTCAATGCAGCTGGCAAATGAAAAGTCATTTCCAGCCAAAACACAAAGGAAGAATTGCTCCAAAACCACAACTGGAATAGAAAAAAATCATAGGTGCTAGACTGGAAGAGGACTTTTTCATTACATCAGAGTGAAATTTTGGTCTTGTGGAAAAGAATAAAGAAAACTTCTTTTAATTTCAGGATGGCCTAAGATTTTGCATTAATCCAGCCTATGGTGCCCTTCATGAAGCTACTCCACAGCTCTTACTGCCCAAATAGGTAAACTAGTAGCTTACAACTACTTCAGAAATAAAAATACCTGTCTTGCTGCATTGGCATCACCCTAGCTCGGCCTCATTAGTATGTTATCCCTCTCCCTTCCATCCCATGTGGCTGCAGCTCTGTAGAGAGAGCAGAGCTGTGCACTCCTTAGTGGAATCTGTTCTGTCGCTTTCTGCCTGCTTTGTGTTTCCTGCGTTTGACTCACACTTACTGATTGTATGTCTGTAAGGACTTTCTCTGTCTCTAGCTATCCATATTTTTTCTTATTGTCAGACTCCATAAGACTTTGAAGATGTGGTTAGGGTTGCAAATCCCCCAGTCTTTGATGACAAACACAGTGTTCTTCTTTTGAAACAAATTCTGCCCTGAAGCAAATGCTGGTTTCTCACATGTTTGCTCAACACAGAAAAACAGCTTTTGGCACCTTTTCCCCTGACCCCGCCTTCCCTTTCCATGCCCTCAACAAAACGGTGCCCTAATTTAAATGGTATGTTTATTTACCTATGAAAATCGAGTTCTACTTTGGGAGAATGGGAATTGGATGCCAGCAGAGCTTCATGGCACATCACAAATATTTTGCTTTTTTGAAAAATAATGAAATGCAGAGCAGGAGAGGAGAAAAAAATGAAGCTATGCACAGATGCGTCCTCCAGGAGACACAGAGATGGCAAGTTCTTTGAGGTACATCATGGCAGGTAAAGGATGAGATATAGGACGGCCAGGAACTCATGGAGAAAGGCTCAAAGGACCATCTGCTTCTGTGGTTTTTCTATTTTCAGAGTGTTCATAGGTAACACATAAATGTCTGTTTCCCAAGATACATACTGTATCTCTACTGTTAGGAAAGTAGGATAGCTAATGCACCCAGACAGACAAGGGCAAAAAACAATAATAAAACCAGTAGTAGTTGTGAATTTTGCTATTTTGGCTATTTGGTTGCCTGGCATGTCTAATATACCTAATTTTTCATGTCAACTTCCTTCCATTTCAAAAAGAATAAGTTAGAAATAGGAACAAATCTTTACAATGGCCTATGTATCAGTTTAAGACCAGTGAGCAGAGTCCAGTGCAGTTGTCTCACATTTTCTGCACGCAGGCTCTGCAGTCAAAAACACTGTGAACACTGAAGGTATAACAATAGCCCTTTTGATAAAGCCTGTAAAATCCAGCCAGGGACATCCTCCAGGTACCAGGCTAACCCTAGCTTAGCTCCAGCCGGATCAGTAACAGTTAGGTGGACTACAGCAGTTTCATTTCCTATGCTTGCACTACAAGAGCAAGTGAACTCCAGATGCTAACTCCTTCATGATAAGGCAAATCTAGTATTGACTCTTAGCTTCATGTGCAAAATCCCCTCTTATCTGTCCATCTGGTCTCAAACTTAACTACGAATCTACATCTAACAGACCCACATCTGAATCACATCTGTTTCTGACCTCTCTGCTAACTGTAGCCTGGCATCCTCTGTTTGATCCAGTTCCTGCTGTGGCTTATCAGCCTATTCCAAGCTTGGTGCTCCAGCCTGGATCCAGCTCTCATTCCAGTTCCCTGGCTGAAACTTCGTGCTCAGCTGAAACTTCACTCTGGGCCCAAATCATCAGCTTTGCCTGGAGACTCCTTCTGCTGTTGGTCCTTAATCTGTAGACTAAGCTGTAGGCTTTTTTCTTTTTTTTTTTTTTTAAAACTACAAGCCTGCCCTCATGGACCCATCTGGTTCTACCCCCTCATCCGTAGCACAATTTAAAGAAGATCTAGTGTATGGTGCTTACAAAAGTCTGGCAGATATAATCTTCTCTTGGAGATATACTTTTAAAATGTTCTTAACTAAGGGAAGTACTCTGTAGGAAACCAGCTCAGGAGTATGGAGCAGACTGGAATATCTACTTTGTATTCCACCAGTTCTGACTGAACTTACATAGACTATTGTATTGGACTAACTATTTTACTGTTAATGAAGGACATATCATGCTCATTGTGAAATAGTTTATATGCTTCATGTTTGGTCTCATTTAATATATCAGCCCAACAGTTGTAAGTATAGAGATTCATTTGATGACTCCACAGTAGTGTGGTTGATATGCTGTCTGGTCTTTTATGTTCAGGTCCAATTCTGCAATTTCCCTAAAGAGATCTGACCTCCTTATAACAGTGCATTGAGATGCACTTAAAGATATTTAAGATTCCTGTTTGTGTCTTTTTGTTCTTGTTGCAGTGATTAAGCTGGTGTTGGAACTGATGAGTGGAAATCATATCACCTTGTACCAGCAGGGGTGTAAGGTAATGCACAGTATTTCTTGAAACAGGAATTTTAGGTGAACTTATCTGAACGCTTATTTGCCACACACTTTTGCACTCATAGAGTTTCACACTTACCTGATTATTCAAACACATCAATAAAAATAGTTTCACATTTTGTTTTTTAAAGTATTAGCAGTTACTACTTGCAAGCCACCACTGAGGAATAATTTCAGCAATTAAGGCTACCAGTGCTAATTATTCTATTAGTAGTCTCCTAAGTTTTCTACTCCCTATTTGGTCAACGTTTATAAAGCTCAAGGATTTTTGCAGGTTTCTATGAGAAATAGGATATAAATAACATGGTATAAAATACCTTTTCATTGTGACCCATTGTAAAGTAGAGAAAAGGTGATTAAAGATGATTTCACAACTGTTTGCATGGGAAGTTTTACAAGTATGACTTAACAGTGTGACTCTTACCTACAGTAGACTATAACCTGTTACTCCTTGCATTTCCAGGAGCTGTTATTGTTCTGGAATCATATGCAAAAACTAAAAGCCTAGGACACTTTCCAAAGCACAAGCTGTACTCCTCACTCTGTGTGCATGTGTGTGTGCGCACTTACACATGCATATGGATATAGATATGTAGATACAGATATGTAGATACATATATGTAGGTATGTATATTTCTCTGTATAGCCTCAAAAGTTTGCTTGATTCTTTCTTGGCAACTCATTTTCAGATTGCATATGTTTTCTTGGATGGGAACCACAAAGTCCTGGGGCAAGGCAAGCCCATGGAAGAAAGCAGCAGCCTTTGACTTTGGACACAAAGGACTTGCAGGATTATACTTTGTAGGAAGGACAGCTCTTCTCCTCAGCTGAAGAGTCTGCAAAAATTTTATTCCGCTATGAACCCTTAGAAGTATGGTGGTGACTATTGTAATACAAAGAGTGATTTAGCAAGGGCTTGGAAACCATTGTCTGCAAAGTTTTTCAAAATGATTACAGAGCATACAAGAGTGGGTGATGTCTATAATGCTTAATAAAATATCCCACCTAAATAAAGCTTTTAGAATGTGGCCTTAAGAAAGTATCAGTACTTCCTGTTTGTGGTTACAGTTTGTACTAATGCAATAGAATGTGCTTTCCATACTAATTGTGATGGAGAATTGCTTGGCAAAATTTTAGAATAAAGTTTGTGCATATTCTGTCAGTTATTTCAACAGGAACAAATACTGCTGTGTTGGTAGTTGGTAATATTTCCATGTTAATATATGTATATTTTTAGACTTATAAAATCACACATGATTTTAACAACTCAGTCAGCAATATCTTTGAAATATGATCATTAAAAAGGAATAAACGAACTCACTCGCCTCTTTCCTAGCAACTAAATTTATCTGCTGATTCCCTCACCATTTTCCAGACTTCACACCCCAGTAGAACTGGAAATTGTCCACTACTTCTGATCCAGACATGCAGCTGGGCTGTTTAGGAGGTGGACATGATTTGAATTCCCACATCTCCCTTTGTGAGGTAAATGACCAGCCCATCCAACTGTTGTTTCTCATTAGGTGTATTTGAGTTACCCTTCTCTGCTATTTCAAGAGCAAACATCATCTCGTGTGTGCATTTTCATTAAGACAGATGCATTCTTGGGGAAAAGTTTTTTGTTTTGTTGAATTGGCTCTTCCTATAAAAAATGGTTTTGTCAAAAATTAGAAAAATTATTCCCGCCTCAGCAACATTTGCATTGGGAGAAATGGCAATTTCTATTTTCAAATTCTAATGTAACCAGACTCAAGTGTTAGTGCTAGTAGCACTTAATTATAACCAGAATATCCATGCCTAAATTCTACTTACCGTAGCACTTATGGTTTTGATTTACTGTGCCCTAAACCTTGTTACCAGAAGTTTTATCTTAGAAGCCTGTGTAAGGAAGGATCATAATACAATTTTTATCTCCACATATAGCAAATAGCTTCTATTTTTAAAAGAAACAATAACTGATGATTCAATAGAAAACCTCCCAGTGGCTGTGTAGATAAGGCAATGAAGGGGCCAAGGGAAAAGGGAAAATCAAGCCAAGCCAGCTTAAGCCCTGAATGCCAAATTGCCAGTGAACTTTCTACAGCATCTTAGGGTAGAAGGGACTTGGAAAACTGCTGATCATCAGGAATACTTTACCAGATGAAAGAGGAATAGTTGGTCATATGCTAAATGGATTAAGACCTATTCCTGAAGCAAAATTACATGAAGGAAAAACGCCCAGAATTCCTGGAGCACTGGTTCAGGCTCAAAGTAGACAGCAGACTGCATCAGCCTGGTTTTTAATGCCTGCATGAGTTGCATGCCCCCTAAATGGAATGCAGCAGTGTCATACTTGGTTCTCAGCATGGCCACTGTTTTGTCCTCACAGATCTTCTGTGATGTGTTGCTTAATCCTGATCAGGACTTCTTTGCTGCCACATCAGATACTTCATGTGCCAAAGCACTCATGTTCTGCTTTGTCAGGTCATATTCATTTCTAAAATAGTCTTGTTGGTTGATAAAGCAAAATTGCTTATTCTACAAAACTGTTGAAATATTTATTTACTTGCTATACAGCTGCCAGAGTCATCTGCTATTGCTGCTTATCAGCAAATCAAAACCCGGCTG
>NW_009203504.1:35509-36168 GCF_000690835.1 Fulmarus glacialis | reverse complement strand
GAGAATATCTCTTTACACGATACATACACAGTTTCAGAGGAATTTCCCTCCAATTGTGTTATATACAATTTTTTGGGCAGATCTTTCTACTTCATTTTGCTTTTAGAAAGATTTAAAAACCATGATAAAATAAAATTGTTTCCTTCTCAAACTGAATGAAGAATTTTACTAAAATGATAAAGCAATATAATTTCTAAAACCAGTCTCTGCTTAATCCCCCCTCTGTCACTTCCTGCTCAATTCCCTGCTGCTTTTTAGCAACCAACACACACTTCCTTGCATTTTCCCATCTTCACCTCTTTTTGTCTCTCACGATAGTATTTTTAATCAGATTTGCTATTTAGAACACTCCTTGCCATGTGCTAAAACTGTAAAATCATGTTTAAAATGTCAAGAACTTTCTTAAAGGGATTAATTTCCTTCACAAAGGCACTGGGATGAGTAGTACTGCTAACAGAATCACATGACCATTGTATTTTCTCCCGGGCCTGGGTGGGGTGCTAGGTATTAGCTTCACCTGTGAGAAAAAGGGATCAAAATAAGAGCGGGAGCTTGTCGTTTCTGGGGTTACCTAGCAGCACGAGTGTTGATATTTTATGGTGGAGTGTAGTGAAACCACATTATCTTGTCTGATGGGACACACTACAGGAAGCAAATGT
>NW_009203504.1:0-35478 GCF_000690835.1 Fulmarus glacialis | reverse complement strand
GAATGCTTGTTCACGAGCAGACCAGTTGCCAGCCAGCTAGGTTGTGTTTGGGGAAAGAAAAGAACAGGAACTGCCTACTTGCTGTGGAAAAATAATATCACCCCATCTGTTCCCACTTCCCAACATGTTCTCCACTTACAAGGGAGAGACCTGTGAGAGTTGCTCTGCCTTGGGGGAAGAAAACTGTGATAGATCTCTTATGTTTTGGTGGGACAGTGAACCTGAACCTGTATGTAAGTAACTCTTCCCTCTCTGCTGCACTAGGAGACAACAAATCCTTCCCTCAGAAGAGAGAAAGCACATACCTTTGGCTAGGACATTGTTAGGATTGATCCAAACCCCAAGGAGAGGTGGTGAAACTTTGGAGCAGAGGTTGGAAGAAGAATGATAGGTCTTAGCATTTAGGCAGCGCAAAGGACATCCCAAATTATCCTTTTTTCAGGTCCTACCTACCCTCCTTACCTAATTGGATGAATGACAAGCTTCAGTCTTCTGGGATGTCCTCCTTACAGGATCTTAAGAGGTTCTTTGTGAGTCTGCTCATTTTAGGGTTTTCTTTTTTCCAAGAGTCAAGGGAGAGACATCTGTTATTGGACAGATTTTGTGGTTCTACCAAGCAGCTACTTCTGTGACGGTTATTGGCTCAATAGCTCTAGAGAAGCTAGAGCTGGAAATTCAAGCATAAGAATGCAAAAGAAGTATCTTTTTGCCAGCTGGAGGAGGAGACGTGGGGACAGGTCATCAAAAAGGGCTGGTTTATCAAAGCAAATCCAGGGTTCAGTTAAAAGGAAAGGTCGAGACAGAGGGAAAGGGACTGGAAAATGTGGTCTGCTGGTTGGAAGGGGATAGAGCAGAATGAACAGGAAAACAGGAAGAGAGGAGAGGCTTTGAAAGAAACAACTGAAGACACCAGAAAAAGTGCTAGGAGAGATGTATTGTGTGTGAGGGATTGGCCAGGGTTAGAAAAAGTCAAGAGCCAAGGGAGCAACAAAGGTAATGTCAGATTTGTGAGAAGGAAGGAGAGGAAGAGCATTAAAATAGAGGACTTCGAAAGAGAGAAATTTGTGATGGTGGTAGGAAGTGGGAGTGGGGAGAAATGTTAGAAACAAGACATGAAAAGAGGAAGGAAGAAAACCCCATACTTTACACTGGCTTTCATTTTTCAGTAATTACAGTGGGATGGTACTAATTTAGAGCCCTTTCCATTTAGAATGGAGTATGTCAATGAAGGATAAATTAAACATCTGATATCTGAAAATCTTGCAAGTGGTGAATTAGAAAGTTAAATACATCTTGTGCAACGTCCATAGGGTTTCACTTGCAATACCACACCAATTACACAGATCTTTCTATTCATAAAACACACTTGTGTAAGCATTACCATTCACAAATGACCCATTCTTGGAAGATGACAAAGAATTCATTGTACAGGGCTTTATAAAACAATTATAACAGGTGAAAAACTTCTGCATTCCTTTTTCATTATGTCTTAGGCACTTCTGGGAACAAGAAAGGTACTGAGTTGCTTACATACCTACCCAGTGCCATGCAATTTTGAGCCTGGCAGGCTAGTTAGACCTCAGCTAAGCTGAGTGAGAATAAAGTCCTCATTGTTAAGCCAGAAGGAAAAACTTGCAGCTGCTATATGTGTAGGTAAATACATGGAAAATGGAGATGATTATATGCACCATGAAAACTGCTAGTTTATGCATCCCACCATTTCTTCAAACTGCACAGGGTGTGAAGAAGTGCAGATTTCAATTTAGGTAATGTATATGCAGTTGGAGTAGAGCGGGGGACCATGACCATGACAATCTGTCTCCTGCAGATTAATGTCTGGTGCAGGCAGGTATGTCAGAAACTATGGCTTAATATGGAGAACCTCTCAGTGTTTCCCTCATTTACACTAATGCATTGTGTGTGCTTGTAAGAGATTCACAGTAGATGTAGGGCTATTGCTTTTAAATGTTGCCTCTGACCCAGATAATGTCAAAATGTCTGAATGCAGGCTATGCTCTTTTTAAAAAGAGCATCTCTAATGTAATGCAAATGCACACTGTGGGGAAATTCCAGCTGAGAAAATGAGGCCTTATATTTCTAAAACCATATACATGTCAATAGCCCATTATTCTCCAGTTTTAAATGTAATTGCAGCCCAGCTTGGAACGAATTCCTGAAATAATAAAATACACTGAGTAGCAGTTACTGAGTCTTCCAGTTATTTTATGCTCCCCCCTGCCCTGCAAAAAGAAAAAAAGAGAAAGAAAAAAAAGGAAAAGTGAAGTGAAAAAAGTGGAGGAGAGAATGGAGTGAGGAAGGGAGGCAGAAGATAAAAGTGAAAGTCATATCCTTTCCTTTAATGTGTTATTGGAACACTCTGTGCAAAAATACGCTGGACTCCTAAAAGGCATTACAACATCAATGCATCTGAAGCTTTTGTATAAATGTATCTCAGTCCAATTTTGTATGACAAATTATTTCCAGGCAATTAAGAATATTTATAATTGTTTTCTTTGGTTGGAACTTTCTTCTATTTCCAAATTTCTTTTAAGCTAATGTTTCCTATAAAGCCCCAACAGCCGTCATTTTGAAAGAATTCTGTCTTAGTCATGTGAACTGCTGCTTGCAACCATCTTTTTCTGATAAAATTAACATGTGCACAGTACAGCTTTTATCTGCAGTATTGGTACATTTTAAGGTATCATTATTTCATTGTGGAGTTCCCCCCTGCACCCCAGTCTTTCTTGGAAGAACTCCAAGAAACAGTTTCTGTGATTAAAAACAATATAGATGAATATTGTGGTGGCACTGAGCTGCAGTATTTCTTTCCTTTCCTTGCTCTCTTTACCTCCCTCCCAGCTTTCCCCTCTTAGCATGAAACCCTATACGTCTCGGTAAATGAAACATAAATGGCTCAATTGCCTAGTCATATTTCTAGGGTGGAGAATATACACATGGAGTTCCCGAAAAAAACCGTACGCTACCAACTGCTTAAGAAGCTAGAGGATTATTATGCAGTGAATCCATGATAAGTAGTTCTTCTGAATACGAAATTTGAGATACAAATGTGTGTGTACTGTAAACGTCTTGTGAAGACTCAGCAATGCGAATTTAGTTTGCCAGTGGAGGTGGTTTTGTGGAAAGAGGCAATTGCAGTACGAACCAACTTTACTTCTCAGTTTCACACAAAGCAAGAGGTAGCTGCTGATAGCATTCAGCATGCTTTATTTCCCTTTCGGTCTTTTTTTCCCTTCACTTAAGGGAATCTGGGGTCTTTCTATCTGACTTATGGAGATGCTGTTAATTATTTAAACCTTTCATCTTTCTTTAATTTATGTCATAGTGTAAGCATAAATTCCACTTTTTATCTGTTTCTCATCAAGCTGCATTTCTGTCATTGTTTGTAAGCCTGAGGATAGACAAAACTGTAAAATTAACTGTGCTTCAGTCTTTGAAAGAAAAAAATACAGATAAAAACAGTCTCCTCAGGACTTAGTGCCTCTGGTAGTTGATTAGTCCCTGCAGTAGGGAAAATTAAATTTTGTGGTTGAGACCCAGCATGCTTGGATGGTTTAATAATGCTGTGGCCATCATCCAATGGCTGACAACCAAGAACTGAGGTACTTTCTGTTCTTTACTCCCTCATGCAACACCTGAAAATCCCGGGGCGAATCAAACAGCAAATTAAAGCTCAAAAAAACCCCTCACCTGCAAAGCATGTATAAGGAACTCATTTTAATGCTTTCAAGCTGAAGTCATTGGGACAGGAGCCCAAAAAACAGCGACAAAAGTATTTTGGTAAGTTCTTAAAGCACCTTTTTCAATTTTTTCTAGCTCCAACTGTGCTTGCTGTTTTAATGTATTTCTGTTTCCAGTGCATGTATCAGTCAGTCAAAGCCAAGTAGCTACTAAAAGCAATCAAGTCACACAAAGCATTTCAAAAAGCCAGATCAGTGATTATGACTAAAGATACAAATGAAGGTTGTGGCTTCTCAAAAGTAGTTGTGTGAGGCATTTCCTCCCGACAGCTAAGCCCAGTCTAGCACCCAGTGTGCACTCTGTGCTGCATCTTGATTCTTAACTGGCCAGGGCGATGGTTTGCACGACGCATACATCGCCTATGCATCGCGCTGTCCCTGAGGATGACTCTCTGGTGGTCACATCTGCCAAGGGTAAAATGGCTTTGTTACCTGGCAAATGAAAAGTCAGATGTAATGACATTGGCTCTGTTATTCTCAACATAAAAAGCAAGAAGGGTTCAGTCAAGTGTGAGGTTTGATTTGGATTATGCTATTTAGAGAAAATTCTCAAAATAAAAATAATAAGAAATCGCATTTTTGTGGCCTCTATAAGGTTTTTGCTACATTGTTTTTAATAAAAAACACAGGATATTTGAATGGAAGGAAAACAGCCATTTTACACTTCAGTGCTGAGAATATGGTGGATATTTTTCTTCCTAAGGCAAATACCTTTATATTCACAGTTTTGGCAAGTTCTGGCTGGAATTTTGCCACTTTTCCCCATTAATGCCACATTCACTGGCGAGAAAGGTGACGTTTTCTTTTGGATCAGATATATTCTCAGAATAATCTTGAAGAAACAGCTGTCAGCTTTGTTCTGCTCTGGTTTAGACTGAGGCTTCAGTCACAAAGAGAGCAATTTCTTTTATCATTCACTGTGGTATACTATCAGAAAGCTGCAGTACAAGTGTTGACTTAAGAACTATACTCTGTTGCAGTTTCTTGTTAGTGTTTTGCTCGACGCAAAGGATGGGATGGAGGAGAGAAATGAGACCACGTACTTTAGTGGTAGTTCTTTCAGTCACATCTCCAATTATATCCTCTGAAATTGTTTCCCTGCCTTTAAATTCTGTTTATCAGAAGTTCTTGGCTAAAAAACCCTACACAATCACACTGTTCTGCTTGTTGGTCTGTCTGTGCTATCACATCTAACAGTTTTGCAGCCAGTGGTCAACTTCAGAAAATTTGAGAAAGAAAGACGAGTATCAAGAATATTATGTCTTCATCGACTTTTTTGAAAACAGGCAACTGGATGGGGAAGACAGAATTAAAATCTTAAATCTGAAGGATAAGCAATTGCAATTCAGTCCCCTTTCTGTACTGAGAGGCTGCCCCATCAACAAGTTTGACTGGCCAGGTGAAGTCAGAGACTACGCTGAATCTGCTATGGCATGTGTTAAGTCTGGGTAGCTAACCTGGAAACAGATGCAGAACAGAGGTGAGAAAAGCATGTATGTGGAACATCAAAAAAAGCTAAGGGTGCTGAGAGATTTGTATTTGTGAATTTAAAACACAGACTTACAGAAGTGAGCTGGGTTTTTGTAAAGATGTTCTTTGAAGGCATTTCTACACCATACAATTGGACAGCCCTGCATTAGGAAGTAACTGAAACCTGAACTCAGATTTTACCTTCCAAAGCCTTTCTACTTCATACCTTTAGGGAGTTGAATACACAGGCTGGTGCTCAGCAGGTCCCCAGGCTTAAAATGTTTAAAATCCCAGTCTGGAGATGAACTTTGTAGTTTAATACTATTTATTATTTACCTAGACAGGTATTTATCTCACTCCCTCCTTATGGTCAGCCCTTTGCTCCAGCAAATAACCTCACAATTGCTGGTTTAGACAGGGATATAATGCCATCCTCACTTCACAGGTGGTGCCTCAAGAACGGGACAGCGTAAGTGATGTTTTCAAGGTTGTACAAGACACATGACACAGATTAAAATGTCTGCCCTGAATGCAAGTCAACAACTTGATCTGAGGGGCCAGTTTTTCTGGGCCAGCCAGGCTATCTCTTGTGGTGACTTTGGCGCCTCAGGAGTCTAGTAGAGTGATTAGAAACAAAGGACTCCCACAGGAAAGCAGAAGACATCAGCTCCCAGGGAAGTCAGTGTGTAAAGCAGTGTTTCCTCCCCACGTACATCGGGACCAAAGTACACAATTTGAAAACCACACAATCTTTTTTTCCCCCCCTTTTTCTCACGTTAAAGTGATGGGTTTTTTTAGTTTAATCCCTTTGTTGATTTCACTGCTAGTTTCTGTAAGCAAGCAGCAAGATTTCAATATTCTGTTCTGACATGTTTTGCCCAGTTCAGACAACGTTCTTGTCTTTTCACCCAGCCTTCTTTTCCTTGTTTAGTTTTTACCCTAATGGCAGTCCTGATTTCTCTGCCACTCAGAATGGTTGATGTTGTACATACTCTCAAGGGCATTTGCTAGTGCAGTCATTCCTCGAACTCTCAGACATATTGGTAATGCTGTTTTCACAAGGGGGATTTGCATTCAGTCTAGAATGAAGTCCAGTACGTGCCCGCAACATAAAATGTGCTTGTTATGAATGAAGTATATGCAGAACCTCTTAAGAATTCACCCAACATAATTAGATACACCCTGGTTCATCTAAATGTTATCCAAAGGCTAAATTTCTGAAGCTTTAATTGAAAAAGCTCATTAACTTTAAATACAGCTGAAGTTGTTGAAAAAAATCTCAGTGGAAATAGATTTTCCATGAAGACCAAAAATAAAAGCATTTGAGTCTGAAGCTATTAATCATAAAGTTAACTTGCATATTTGTGCTACTTTTGAAGTAAGTCTGAGGGCTTAATTAAAAAAAAAAAAAAAGAAAAGAAAGAAAACTTGTGCATGCATGCTAACTAAATTTTGCTATTTTGTTGCATGTTCAGTGGGTCTCAAGTACTTAAAGGAGTCCAAAATAAAAAGAACTGCTTGATGTAGGCGTATAGTAGACAGGTCTGCTTGAAACAAACTGGTGACTACGTGTGATACTTGTCCACAATGCATTAAACCAATAATCATTCTTATTGAACATCACATTAGCAAATAAGCCGCTACTAGAAGAACATTCAAAATGTGTATCTATGAAATTTGTTATCACAGCCAATAGAATTTAAGACCCAGAGGTAAACAACCCTTAATAAATTAAGTAGTCTAGTGTGCAATGATGAAACCAGAGAAAGCTTGTACGACATGGGTTGTATTGACAGCAAGCTTCCACCTGGAACAGAAGAGAGGGGAGAATACCAGTCAAAAGAGAGATACTGGTAGATTGACAAACTTGCACGATCTTTACATGTGTTACAGAATGACCAGGATTAGCTGACACAACCACTTGACTTTCAGAAACATTACCGTGTAAAAAACCAGCCTAATCACTGCAAAAGGATTTGGTGCGATGTTGATGTTGATACAATTGACATGGAACAGTGTGTGTTACTTGTGAAATACAAGCGGAAATACAGCTTTCACAGCGTCTTTGATATTCTTTTCATGCTTATCTTGTGAACTAAAGCAGAAATGAAAATCAACCGGTGCTGTTAACAGCAACTGTGAAAGTGGCATCAAGGCAGATTCAACACTACAGCTCTTTTTTTGTTATTCAGATGCACATGAATTAGTCTGGAAGCATACACCAAAAAAATTAAAGAATTAATGCTAGGCAATATTGGTAAAGTTTTTTTTACAGTGTCTGACAAATCTGGATGGGAATTTCACAAGGATTTTAAAAGGCATTCTTAATATCTGAGCAGTAATCTTCTACTAATTTTTATGTGCCAAACCCCTGATCTATGACAGTGCTCAGAATTCATTTAAAAATTACTCTAGCTCAACCTAAACGATCAAGAGTCATTACATTCAAATGATTTCTGTGGGAAAACAGTTAAGACCAGGCTTCAAACCGTAATTGTCCTTCTTAAAAGGAACAGCCCTTGCCATTAAAATACAAATAATAAAATCCCAACCAAACCTCTCCTCTCCCTTCTTTTCCCAAAGAATCATCTATTAGAAATAAATTTCTGAGATAGGTATAGTAGGTCACTGTAACACACTGTACAAACATTAATTAGTAAAAATGAAAGTAAAGATAGCTGTTTTCAGGAGCTTCAGTTTTAAAACTGTAAAATTGTAGTGAAATCATAAGAATTATTAGTACTAGGAGTACTAATAGTACTAGGAGTATGAACACTAATAGGAGTCTTTAATTTGCTGATTTTTACGTAGTATTGAAACCCCAGAAGAAAAATGAATAGCCATGTTTTGACTTTTGCTAAAATTCATTTTCAGACCTCCTACATGAAGAGAGAAAGCATGACTTAAAGAAATATAAAGACTTAATATAAACTAATAAAAATATAGACACGTACAAATATTATTTAAACAAATACAAACTACTACATAAATGTGCTATTTGTTCTTCCAATAATTAAGCCATTCTCATGATTTTTAGTGATAGAGGATCTTGACTTATTTGTCCTGAAGCTGGCAGTCCTGCTATTTTCTTTCACGTTGCTAATTTTCACACATTCAAGCTCTCAAGAAAATATTGTACCTTTATAAGGATAGTCATACATAATTATGGATTCTAAAGAACGTTTGGGTTTGGGTTTGGTCACATGTTGTGAAAGTTAACAAGTTTTAAGACTGCTAGAAAATCTACTAGATAGATTCAGTGACTGTTTATTTAGTAGATATTTAGTAGACATTTAGTAATTAGTAGATATTATAAGAACATGTGACTGATGCTGTGTTTAAACCTGTCACATAGAAACTGAGGTCAACATTTATAATCGTTGATGCTTACAGTCAACATTTATAATTGTGGATGCTTACAGTTAGCCTCTAAGAATTATTCTGAGTGTGTGGAGAATTCATGTATTTCATAACAAATTTTAGATACCTATAACATCTTAAATCAGGCTGCTTACTTCACTGCCCAGACAACTGAATTGGTCCTAATTAGAAGCCTCCAAATTAAAAAAAAAAAGAAAAAAAAAAAGTGAGCAGTTATTTTCTGTAATGCTGAGGGAAGAATGAGCAAATTTGTGAATGGGATTGCTAAACGTAATCTGTGGTTCAGAGGTCACTTTCACCTTCCTTCCTAGCAGATTTTTAGTTAGTACTTATTAAACCAGTCCTGTATATGAAAATATTTGAAGAAAAGTCAAATGCAGGTATTTTCAGTTGTTTTTGATGAAGTCCCTAACTATATCTAATCTTCATACACCCGATTACTTGGTTGGAATGTGACAAGAAAAATGAACATAAAATCTATTTGGCAGTTAATAAATCTGGCTTATATCTTTCTCTTGTTGGGAAGGAAATCAAGTATTTTTCAATCTGGCATTCTTGTATATAGGAAAATATAAAACTCTTTCCTGTTTAAAAACATGCAAGAAAAATATTTCAGGTATCAAAAATTTGCTAGACTGCTTTATTGACTCTTTTCTTACTTTAAAGCGGGTTTTCCTCTCTCTTCTCTTGGGATAGGTTGTTGGGGTTTTTTTTGCCACTCTTTCTGCTTGTAAGATGAAAGTCCCCCAACTGGCGAACAGAAACTACACCCATTACCATTTGACCAGACTAAATACTGGATTCAAGACCAAATGCTTGCAGAAGTGCTAGTCATAAACATGTATCATAAACATAAACATGGGAGCTGGTTGACCAAAACACTTTGTGAGTACATTTAGAAAAGTTACAATTAAGGAGTTCAGTTCTACCATCGTGCTCAATTTGCAATTAATTTAAGAGGAAAAAGCCCCAAATTTAATGACTATTTTGATTCAAGAGTGTTTTTATCCACATACTTGCCTTAAGAATGGAAAGTCACTTATACACAGAATTCCCTGAAGTTATTACTTTCAGGTAAACATCTAGCCCTCTTCCCCTTTGAAAGATGGTTTCTTTCTTTTTCAGTTAAGGCTCAGGTTGCAAAGGAACTGGGTGTGATATTTACACGCCTCAAGGTAAATGTAATAATACACACCTAAACAGTTTTGCTGAAAGGTAAAGCCTTACCTAATCAAATCAGAAATCACACTCCCTGCACCATATATTGGAGGCTTTTAAGACCCAGAAAATGTCCAGAAAAATTGCTGATTTTGGAAGAGTCTTCCTTTAGACAAAGAAAAAGAAAATTTCTGGACACTTAGTATCTAGCATTAAAAAGCTCATGCTCTTTTTTAGACAAATGTTAAAATAAAAAATGCTTGAAGCATTGCATGAAAAGGATTGTTCTGTACAGTCCTCAGGTTACCAGGGTTTTGATTTGTTTTAGTTTGTTTTTTTTCAAATGTTTTATGAGGTTTAATGCACATGCTTCAAACACCAAATGCCTTCCTGAACCCTGAAACTGCCTTTGGAGGAAGGACTGGGATGATACAAATCCAAGAGGAGTAAATTTTTCCTAATTTTAAAGTGAGCTTTGAGAAAATGCAAACCAACAAACAATGTAATGAGTGCTGATTGTCTAAAATATGATTGATACTCAGAACTGTGTGCAAGCTTTACACAAGCAAGAGTCACTTGCTGCAGTTAGCATTGATGATAAGTTTAAGCTATAATCCTGGTTGGTTTGGTGTGTTGAGTTGTGTTGCTACAGGGAGTAATGACATGATGGAAAGGAAGGCGACTAGGGACAGAAATAAATATGAAAGCAGGTTGCTGGAATTAATGAGTAATCAAGCAGTATTGGATTTTTCATGTGAGCTCATTCTACAACAAGTGTTGAACAGCAAGGAAATCTGTTTCAGATTAGATGTCCTTGCCAGCCAGTCTGAACTCCCTCCCTTGTCAAAGAAACAGGATATGAATTTTGCACATCTTGTGGTATTGTTACTACAGAGCCATTGATTTTCCACACCACGTTTTTGTTTTAAGTATTGCTGTCAGAAGGTATTGATGGGTAACAAGAAAAAACGGGTCTCTAGGACTGGATTAAAGTAATACATGTATTTGAACTACACAGAAGTCCTCTTTGTTCACCATGAGCACAGTTGTTGTTAGTCCAAGAGAGTTAAAAGGGTAACAAGAACATCCTAAACAGTCCTCACCAAATCCTTCTAAAAACCAGAGTTTGCTCTGAAAAGCAATATGGTGAAAACTGTCCCTCTCCCATTTCTGAATTAGATCCATTCTCTCTCTGAAATCAGCTGCGTCCACACTTTTCTCACTGACCATAAGGTAATATTTTACTATTTAATATGCATGTGATTTGTAGCCAATTTATGACAAAACACACAACTAAAAAAGAAGTCTTTTATATGAAAGAGAAATTGAAGTATAAGCTGGTTTTTTTCTGACTAATTTCATTCCTTTTTCTGTATTAAATAAAGATCCACAACTGTAAACACTTAATTAACAATTGTGTTGATAATGCATGAATCATGAAAGAAACAAGCTTATTGTCTCCTAGCTGGATCAGTTTCTGTGAAATAAAGAGGAGAAATGATCTATTTATGTTCAAAAACCAAAGCATATGTAACTCAGTGCAAACATGAAGCAGTTCTGTTGCATACACACCATTTTTAAAGTTATTCTTCTGACCATAAACACAATTTAAAATGTAATTTATGGGGCAAAGTGGTAAACTCCACCATGTAATAAATGAAACAGAAAAAGACAGATTACAACCTTCTTGTTAAAGTCACTGAGCCAAATTCTGCTCCGATACACATGTACAATGGGAGCTGGTTCACCATCTGTGAAGACAGGAGGTGGCCTACATATGCAGAAGATGATAACCAAACCAGGTGATGATTAAATGACCAAGTGGGTTTAAAACTTTCTTCTTTAGTGATCACCTCTTCAAAATAAGCCCTATTTTTCTTATTTGTCTGCAGTAGTAGGGACACTGACACTAACAAATATCAGAAGGAAGAAGTAGAAGGAAAGAACATAGTATTGATACAGGGAAGAAGTGCTGTTAATCAGATGTGTCAAGCAGGTGGCCCTTTAAGCAAACAGGAAACCATGGAGGCTAATTAACTACACTTTGCTTCATGTTGTGTTGTTGTGAAAGGTAGCTGAGAGTGTCTGGTGTCAGGCTACTGCAGTTCACGCAATTTTGATCGTGACTGGCTGTCAATGTGTACATTCCCATGCGTGAAGACAGGACCAAAACTATCTCTAGTAGATACTTCCTTCATCCTGGCCTACAGCAGTGTAAAAAAAATACTGTGACTGGTCCCCTAGAGAGTGTCTTTTATTGTTTTGGACCAAACAGGAAAAACTGCTGGAGATCTTAAATATTGACTTCCTCAGGTTCTTTAACTTTTGATAGAGTCATATATTTCACATAGGAAAAATAAATGTCTGGTAGGAGATAAAGAAAGCAAACAGGCTTGGCATGATTAGTAGCTATGACTTACAGTATGAACACAGAGAACTGAAAAGTGATATCCTTAGGACGGTCTGGTTTCTTAGGATACTTGGTCCTGGAATTGAAGATGTCTCTTTACAAGTACTCATGGTTGAGAAATAAGTGAGGGTTCTCACCTATCGATTTCACGGTCCTGACCTTGCTTGAGCCTCTGTGGTCAGTAGAAAAATCACGCCCTGCCATGGGCAAGGGCGTTGGCCCAAGTAATCTGTTGTGTATATTCCACTGATGGAAACAAGATATCCCAGTCCTAGCAGCTATATCTAAAGGAGCTTATACATCTTGTTCCTGCTTGATCTCAGCTGCTATAGGCCCATCTTTTGTTTAGGCTCCTCAATCCAAAGTACAAGTAGTCCAGCAGCACATGGTATCCACTTTTCTGTAGTACCTCATGTTACTTCTACCCTGTTCTCTGACTACACGATTTTTGAGATGCTCCTCTATTCTAAGTCCTCCTCTAGTTAAACTGGAATACATATAGGCATTGGGCATCTCAGGATTTACACAAGATTTTAAACCAGAAACTTCATAGAAAATCCCTTACATGGACAAGCCAGAAGTTTTCATTCTTTCTACCAATTCATCATAAAGCTCTGAATCAACTACCTGAATGTGGCTAAACTTTAAAAAACAAACAAACAAACAAAAACTTTCTTAAGTGTTTGGTCTAGTCAAATTGTTGAAGTAAGACTCTGAAGAGATGACAAAAACTCCCGTCTTGTGCTACAGATGCTGGCTGATCTGAGGCATGTCTCTTAGCTTACACATAATCAGGATAACACTTCCCTACCTCAAGTGCATGTGGTGAGGGTAAAACTGACTAATGATTCCTGCCCTCTTGAATATTGGGAATCAGACAATCCAGTGAAATGAAATAAACTGAGACAAAATGCGGACTGCACAAGTACATAAAACAGCCTGAAAATATTTCTACATTTCTACTTGCATAACCTGCTAAATTTCCTTAATTCTATGTCTACACCTAGTACTATTTTCATAGCTCTGCCACTGATTCAGTACACAGCCCTCGTTAAGTCAGTTCAGGACTTTGACCTGCTTCCGAGTTAATGTCTCCATCCTCATTTTGTACACCTGCTTCTGTACACTTGCCACTGTACACAGTCTGTAAAGTATACTCAAAACACTCAATTTTATTCAATGCATATTTAGGGGCATGATAGACATAATAGCATAAAGTAGGAACATTGCAAAGACTACAAGCACAGCTAGATGCAACAATTGTAATCCTGAGAGTAGGATCTTGCAGTTGCTGACATCACCGAGAGAAATATCAAACCACTGAAACGAAGTCTGGGAATTACTAATGACTAGATAGGTTCAGAGATAGAATTCACAATTACCTTTATCCACCTCATAACACTAGTGTATTTTTCTGTTGTTTCCTAGATAAGACTTCTGAGCATTCAGGATATTACTGAAAGCTGTACCCTCATTTCAAAGCATGCATATAACTTTCAGACTCTGACAATGCACTGGTATGAGTATGTTTCAGTAACACTGAGAACACTGTCTATTTCTTATCCCTTTGGGAAAAAAAGACACGAATATTTGAGAATGCATATTTAGTTTCCAGAAGCACATTCTCTTTAATCGAAATATGTTTATAACCACCAGATGCGATGAATGTATATTTGTAGGTAACTGCTCTGATTTAGAAAAGAAAGGAAAACCTCAAAAATCTCGTATATCATGTCTCTAATTCCTCTAAAATAGCAGTGTGAGTGTACACTGGAAATAGCTGCAAGATCATTCTGATGATCTAATTCAGATTTCATAGCAGTATAAATCAAAAGTTACTCTGAGTACACTAACAACTGAATAGTTTGCAAAAAAATCTTTTTTTGTTTCTTCTGCTTTAGCTTTTGATTAAATGGAATTTTGAGAAAAAAACACTTTTTACTAATTTTTAAATTTCACTTAAATTTTAGGTAATTTCTTCTGCTGAAAACTGTTGATTTCTAATTAGAAATGTGTGGGGATTTATTAGTGTCTTTCAGGGCGTAAGAAAATGAGCAGAAGGGGAGGAAAAGAGAGGGGGAACATGTTCAGACCAGCTCTAACAATGGAATTATGCCAGTCAAACAGAGAATGAGGATTCATGTTTTCTTCTAACTGGAAAACATGATCATACATAATGTTGTTGTGCTAACAGCAGGTATGTTATTTTAGAAAATGGCCCCCGAAATAACATTCTTCATCATTCTCAGTTCTAGAAGTTTAGATATTCATGTGTTAGTAAACAGGTTCACACCTTACGAACGCTGAAAAAATGGACGCAATAGCTCCTTAGTGAAGAGTAATACCTGTATCTTCTCCATAGCACTAATTGAACTGGGATGGTACTGCTTCTGTTACTTCACCTCTGATTACTCCAGGATTGGAAACAGTCAGTCATACGAGTTTGGCAGCTGCAGGATCCAGATGTTCAGCCCTTGAAATGAATCTCTCTGGCAGTGGCAGCTGGCTACCACTTTCTCTTTTCTGTTTTTCTCAACAGATGTGATGTGATTGTGCTGTGCATCACACCAACATTATTCATTTTCACACCATTTTCTTGTAACAATGGGAACTGACTCACTGTGACGTGTTCTTGATGTGGGAGAGGAACAAATTACACAGAGAGGTCTGTTTCTCTTGCCTATGTTGCTTCACCTTCTTTGACCTGAGTGGATTTAGCCTTGATTTAGATGGACTGAGGAGAATAAGGTTCATAATGCATGGTAATCCTACACCAGCAACAAACCAAATTCAGCCCTCCTCTCTGTTTTTTAAACAGTGCAGAATACTCCTGTCATCTTTCAGAAAAACTAACCTGGACAGTAAACTGGGACTGAGAAGGAGATTCTTATAGCTTCTGAAATAGTGCTAGCAGACTTTAAACCAGAGTTAAACTAATTAAAGTAACACTGGAAAGGGAACAGTTGACTCAGTCATCCCGCAGAATATGGATGGGGATGAAATTGAACAGCCTGTGTAAAAAAAAGGCAGAGATAATAGAGAGTGATTTTAAATTAAGCTACAAATACATTTCTGGTACACCAACATTAGGGAAAAAAGCTTTTAAACTTAAAACAATGACTGAGTAAGAAGTAATATGAAGAGCAGAGCCCAGGAGAATAGTGTACCCTGCTTATTACTCTGTGGCACTAGGCACTGACTAGTCCAGATAATCTAATGATGCATAATCCAAAGTTGGCTGCACACGTGTTTATTGTGTAGTCCTTTGTTCAGGCTTATTCCCTTCTTGGATTTTGATCAGTTCAACCACATGCAAAACAAGAATGAATTGGACCTAATTCTCCTGGGTTTTCTAATTAAAATGAAGCTTTAACTGACATTAAGATAAAATCTCACCAGTCATTTTCTGTTAATGGCAGGGGATGCTGTGAATTTCTGGGTTCTTCAGGAACTGTTCTTACGATATATGCAATTGAATTAGCAGGATTGCTGCCTGCAGTCGATATTGGAGTGTGCACTAGTCATCTCTGTCCCAACAGCTTCATCTAAAAAGGGGACTGAAAGGGGAAAAATAAATGCATGGATTTTGTTTGTAAATACATGATCCTATATATAATTGGAACACTTGGCATTCATTATTCTGGTGGCCAGTTTTGATTCTCATCGAAGTAATTTCTCCATGCATCTTTTTGGTTAGTCTAAAGGAGGAATATTCTCCCTTCCCCTCTGCATATGACAAGAGTGTCTCACGTTGGTGACTGACAGTGACTCAATTCTGAAGTCCCAAATGTAGCAGGATATATGATCAGGGCATGGCTGCCTGCATATAACCAACCCAAATTCATTCTTTGCTTTTGGCTCATGGAAATAAGTCTTGAAGTACAGACTCTATGTTTTCTTCACATCCTGTAACACAGCGTGTTAATAAAAGGAAGAAGCAGACATCACTAGCTTTGATACATAGACGTGAAATACCTCTCTGGTGTTTCACAGGGTTTATTGGGAAATAGTTTTTATTCTGCATGGTAAATTTGGCAGCTGTTGTCTCCATTTCCTGATTTCCTTTTACTTTATTCGTCCTATGTCTTTTTGCTGGAGCCAAGTCCATGGATTCCCAACTCTGCAAAGATTTGGGTCTGTATCTTGATAAAGATTCTAAGGACATCCAGCTGCTACCGCGCTTTGTAGGAGTGTCTGTATGCAACCACTGAAGACCAAAAGCTCGAGAAAGGCTTTAATAATTTTTTTGCGTGTAGCTTTCTTTAATTGCTTGAGTTACATCCCAGCAGAAAGATCTGAGTGATAAAATCACGTGGACTATCAAAAACTCTTCTTTTTTTTTGTTCCCAGATCTAGACCTAAATTTAATTTCCGAGTGTTCCCATTTTGCTGTCCTGGACTAGCAGATAAGAGCTAGATCTCTGCTTTTTAAAATTCTGGACAATGTGGTAGAGGCCTGTTAGCTTTTCACTGGTTATGAAAATGAGATGTGTGGAAGAACCTAACCAGGCTTTTTCACTGGAATTGCTTCCAAGCTGGCACAGGTAGAAGTTATGTGGTTCCAGCAATATTGTACATTTTGAAGGTACAAGGTGCCACATGCAAAAAAAAAAACGCAAACAAACAAACAGGAAAAAAAGGGATAGAAAAAAATCATTTTCCCCCAACATAAATCCTTTTTTATCTTTAGCCATTTTAAAAGAGTGGAGGAGGAAGAAATGGAAGACTCATTTACTTTGTTCTTGATTAACCCTTTATTGCCCCAACATAAATTACCAGTGATCTTTATTTTATTTTCTCTTTTATTTAGTTTTGTCTTTCTTATTTTAAGCACCACAAACTCTTTTAATCTCTCTTTGGGCAACCTTTATATAGATGCAATATAAAAAGTCATCAGGAACATTAAGAGGTCTAAATTTGTCAGATTAGTATTAAACTTACAGGATATTATCTGAGCTAACCTAAGACGGTGAATTCTGCTTTGTACCATAAAGAAGCCTGAGACTTCTGCTGGTGCTTATGTTATGTTCCTTTCTGCCCTATTTTGTAAGGACAGGATGTCTATTGAGTGGTAGCAGAGCAGGAGAGTTAGCATTTTCAGTTCTGTACATAAGCACTGCTAAGGAAAGACAGTTCTCTTTACATTCAAAATAGCTTTCCCACTCCATTCACCAGCTCTAAACTCAGCTCTCATGCCCTAGCAGACTTGGAGGTGATTAGCGTAGCAGGGAACAGAATTAGTTTGATGCCTTCATCAGCTTATCCTCAAAGGCCCACAACTAGCAAGTTATGCTTTTCTTTCTGTGCAAGTTCTATGAGATTAATTTTCTATGTCTTTGTATTACTTTTTGCCTGCAAAGCTTCTACGTCTGGAACAAAAGAGAGCCCCCTAATTTCATTCTTTCAGCCTGAACAGAGTCATAATCTAAGTGCATGTGGGGAGAGGCATGTTAGTAATAACAGAAGGAAATAGGGTCACCTGGGGCTGTGAGAGACAGTCCAGATGAGATTCAAACAGAGGACTGTAGTGATGATTTTTCAGAAAATTGGGTGATGGGACTTCTGCAATGCAAGTCTGATCTGGGCTTGGCTGAAAAATACCAAAAAGCTTAGGTCAGAACTACAAGGTTCAGTGTTTCTAAACATATATAATAAAGGAATGCTGCTGCCTTGCATTTTCTCCCTGCTTAATAGAGTTTTTGAGCCATATTTCATGAGGACACACAAACCTTCCTAAAGGCTACCTGTATTTCTGATATCTTTTATAGTTAATTCAAGAAAATGTATATTTTTAAATGCATATGGTACTAATTGTCTAGCAAAATGGTTTCTATCTAGAAACAACTGGCAGAGAAAGGAGGAAAAAACTAAGAACAGTGCAGGCTCCAAGAACATTCCCAAAGGACAATACTTCCAACAATAGGAAGATTAACATGGGAGAATGAAAGGCACACACTAGAGTCACAGCCTTTTTAAGCTCTGTTATCAGTTGTTGTAGGATCTAAGTTCTTTTGGATACTCATTTTATTTATAAGCATGCGAAAGATTGACAGCTTTAAATGAGGGGTAGGTGTATGTCAGATTCTTGGCAAACAGTCAGAGCTGCAGCTCTTGGGTGGTGTCAGGGAGGGAGGGAGGAACACAGTCCTGAAAAGACCTCAGTACCGCAAAAATTCCAATCGCAGCCCATTTCCCTAGGCATTTTTGTTATGTCTCTATACTGTCCTTTTTTAAACACGTAATTTTCAAAGGCTGCACACGTGCAGTGTTACATAGACTGCCTAGGTCAATGTGCTTTGCTCAGAAGAGTTTGTATCTCTACTGTTTCTGCCACAGATTATGGTAATGCTCTCTCTTGTGTTACAAGATTTTTTCTTTATTTTTAATAGGACAACAGCTTTCTTTCCTTCTCTTTTTGTGTGATCATGTTACGACTAACCCAATTCCACAAAGAAAAGTAGGCAAACAGAAACGACACAGTGTGCTTATCCAAATTCTTGGGGACTAACCTCTCATTATTGACAAAATTTTCATTACAAGAGGACAGTTACGTTTTACAGTAAGAGACAGACTGGGACAAGGCAGTAAGTGTTGACTAGTCTCTGCTCATTTTCCAAGTGCAGTTCGGCTTAGGACATAACATGCACAGACAGCAAGCACCAGAAACAGACACACAGAAAGAACCCAATCTCAGCACAGATAAGTTTAAAATAATAATATAATAAAAAGAGCAAATAACATTTTGCAGACATCTAACACAGAGTAGTTTACCCTGGCATGAACCTTGGTCTAATGATGAAATTATATTTGGCACTGCACTCAATGACAATGGCTGCACTGTAGCCTGTGTGGTTTATACATTTACCTAGTGCTTTACTTGGGACAAAGAATTTAAAACAGAGGCAATGCAGAAAAAATGCAGGTTTAAGTTTACTGTAATAGAAATACACATACACATTGCTGCAGAAGTTATTCATTGGCAAGTGCTGCCACATAATTACGCCGTGAGCTTCATAATATTTTAATGAGCTTTCACCCTAAATAGCAATGCTATGTTCCTAAATGGAACAATAAGAAGCTCTCAAAGAGCAAAAAACTTTGGGAAGAGGGGAACGTTGTTAGGTATTTTGTTTTGGGGAGGATTGTCTTTGGGGAAAAACCCATAACATACAATGGAAAACGTCAGGATTGAAATAATGTCTGAGTTTAGTAAAGCCGAATCAACTCCAATGCATGGGTAGTCTGCAAAATAAAGGGGTTGGGTTATTTACTTATTTATTTATTCATTCATTCATTCTTTTTTTGTATAGTACATTTGTGCTAAAGGAAAGTGAGAAACGGTACTAGTGTAATTTAGGTTGGGTTTGTTTTTTAATGCTGGGGAACTCTTAAGCAGCACAGTGACAGTAGTGCTGTTAATATACTGTGCCATTTGAAGTCTTAAAATAAATAATAAAAACCTTAATATTTATGGTAAATGTCATGGTGTTTTAAACATTGTTATACATAGAGTAAAAATCTTTGGGGATGCATGGCAAGGCAGTCAGTGAAGGGTTTGAGTTATTTTCTCCTAAAAAAACCCCAACCACAAAATACAAGCCCAACTTTACTAGGGAGAATTCCAGTGAAAAGTGGAGAAATCTGATTACCACAGTAATGCTCATCATTTTAATTCTAACGATTTGTAAAAAAGATCTCTATTCTTCCCTCGATTTGGCATGCCACCAGCTACCTGAGCGAATTAAAAAAAAAAAATGTCCACGGCCTCCCACCTGAAGTAGCGTAATCCACTTGGATTTCATTTCAGCATACCCCCCATTATAAACTGTTTTCACAGACCCCTCTGTACCTCCCGCTGAGGCAGTTTTAAGCACAGGAAATCTGCTTTTTGTTTGGACCTCCTCCCAGTGGATTTGTGGGATTCTTGCCGTCGATTGCACTGGAAGCCTTTTCTCCTGCCAAGGGATGGGATGAGCAGGCAGGCAGCAGCAGGGTGGGCGCAGCATCTGCCTACAGTCGGTCTTTGGCAGCGGCCCTCCCACCCCTGGCTGTCCTCCGGCTACAGGGGAAGGGACCAGAGCCGTCCTCCGTGGGTGCCTGTGGCAGGAAGCCGGGGGGCCCACGGCCTTGACCTGCTGCAGCCACTGGAAGTGCCCGTGATGGCTGAACACGGGAATGAAACCCAAGTGGACTGTTGTGATGCAGGACTGCAGTCGAGATCATTTTGGTTGAATTGGTTGTATCCTCAGTTTACTTTGGGATAACCCATGCCTCTCCTCCCAGCTTCCTCTGCTCTGATTCTGCGCCAGGTCGGAGGATAGCACCACTGACTGTGCAGAGATCATCTGGCAAAGTCCTCCCTGCCTCTTATTTCCTGGAATTGCGCCTGAACTGACTGGTGAGCAGGGCCATACCAGTTTTGCTTTTATACGCTTTCAAACCTCGCACAGGGATACATGGAATGGAAAACTGCTGTAATTTGATGCTTGAAGTCTGTGTTGCTACAGTGAAAAGTGTAATATCTGGAGTTTTTTCCCTTCTGTAGGGCATTTGCAAATACACTTGGATGCATAAGAGAAAAGAGAGGGAGATTTCCTCTGGGCTGGAAGCTCTCTGACGTAGCTCATGTGCCATCAGGGGATCCAGATGTTCCAACATCTGTGGGTAAAACTCATTCCATGCCTGGAGTATGGAATACTGGCCTGTCCTCTGCATCCCACAGGGAAACACCTTAAAGGAAGAAATGGCGAGTCTGCCATCATGGAAGGGCACAAGAAGACGGGGAAAAAAGGCTCTAGGACGCTTACCATTTCCATACACAGAATTTGTACATCGCACGCACACACAGAATTTGCCAAACAGTTTTTATTTGTTCACAAATCCCAACTGATATGTACAGGAGCATATCCTGAACAACAAGGTCAGGGTTTGATTAACATGGAAGCCAAGGTTTGCCTGTACATTTCATCCAACTTATTAATGGAGGAAGAGCAGGTGGGTAAAGTGACTTGTAAAAGAATTTGTAGAAAACAAGGAGTAGAGATGTGGGAAAGAATAAAGATTGCTAGACGAAGATGGTTTTCAAACTCTCTTTCTGTTCATCCCTATTTTCTTTATTCACTCACATCTTGAGGAAACGAAGCTTGAAATTCTGAGATGCATTATGAGATGAAAACCAAATTTATATGAAATTCATCCAGCATAAATTTCTATAAATTAGTAGAAGGACACATGATCTCCACAAGCAGGCAGAAGTTAATCTTGGGATCCACCTCCTGGAACATTTTAATCCTGCCCATTAAACTGCTACTTAATTTAAAAGTACATGTGCACCAAATACTTTGGGAGGAAGCTGAATTGAACTTGCAGTCTCTTTACAATGTTCTTTCTCTTTGACGCTGTCTTTTGAGCAAAGAATTCAAAAAGATAATCTGCCTAGGAAGAACGATGTGGGCAGTACAGATAGCTCTTTTTTTACTGGGATGATTACTTTTGGTGATAAGTTTGAGAAAGATTGCGTCTTGTTCTACTGTACTTCTACTCTGAAGGCCTTTACCACGAACACAGCAATGTCAATGACCTACATGGACAAATGTGTGACAGAAGAGCAGTGGTCAGCAGAGGAATATATAAAAGCTGCAGAGGGATCAGGGACGGGAATGGCATGTTTCTCATGAAGATGAGATCTTCAATGGAAATGATGGAAAATGTTCTGCCATGTTCTGTGATGCTGTCGTGCATCTTTAGTATTGACAAACTTATGGTCAGGATAGGCTGGTTTATTAATGCTCAGCAACGTTCTGTAGTCCATGATGTTTTCACACTAAATTAAGCATTTTTGCTCTCATTGCCTTACAGGTAGCAAGAAATCATGACAGAAGCTGCGAGGTGGTTCAGGAAAGATGACCATATGTGGGTGTGTTTACATTGTTCTGCAGAGTACTAGATCAAAAGTCTTTAATCTTCTTAGTACTAGATCAAAAGTTTTTAATCTTCTTGGTCTGAAAGCAAGATTTACCTTTTTTTCTTTTACTATTTTTCTCCAATTTGAAATGTTCAGAACATACACCAAAATAAACTTTTTTTCTAAAATGAATTGTCTTTTTTTTAAAAAAAAAATCTACATACATATAAATCACATTGCTTCAAAACTTTCCTTTTTTTTGGCAACACTGAACATTTCAGACTCTGGTTTTCCTTTTTATCTTCTGTTATTTGTTTTCACTGAATGTAATATAGTGAATCCCACTCAGAACCTTCAGGGGATGAAGCTGCTGTATGTATGTTTTTCATTTGATTTTGGTTTACTTTTTTCCATTTTGATACATTTTAAAACTGCCAACTTTGGAAAGCTGCAAGGTGTTTATAGTAATAATGGAGAGTATATCAAGATGATGACAATGAAATCTGCACGCTGTTCTCCAGACCTTCTTCAAGCTAGAAAAGTTTGGAAACAAATGGAAAATGGGGAGTGGGTTGTCAGATCTGAAATGGAGAGATAAACTGAAATCAGTATGACTGCTTAAACATCAACCCTTGGACTGTACTCAGTGACAAAGAGAGCAGATAATCACTGCTTATTTTAAAGCTTAACATTTTTCAAAACATATTTCATGAAGCACTTCAGAAAGATGGAAGACTTCTAAAGCTCCTGTAATGGAAACTTGTACAAAAATTGGTTTCAAACTTTGTAGTCTACCTTAATAAAATTGACTTTAGACTTGTTTACATTAGGACTGAATTTGCTGTCCTGATGGTTCATATTTATCTTTAGGCTTTTACTCACTTTTAAGAATTATGCAAGTTTTAAACTATTGGTAGAATACCGGTCTCTCTCCCCGCCCCCCCTTAGAAATTATGTGTGTAGTGTGAGTCATAGTACAGGCACATATTTCAGGAAGCTGCATTGCATGATGGAATGAATTATCCTAACACAGCTGCCAAGAGCACCTAGTTATTGAATTCGCCATCAGCTTGCCACAGTGTCATAAGCCCAAATTTATGGACAGGGGGAAACAAAAAAAAAAGAATTTTTGGCTTTTTTTACAAGTTACAGGAGAATAGCTGGACCGTTAATCAGATTATGCCTTATCAGTAGATTTATTGCCACAGATATTAATATATGTTTCTCAGACCCCTACAAAGGATAGAAAGCTCTGTTGAGGATCTAGGAAATATGTCTTCCTCTTTATTTAAATGTTCTCCTTTGAAGACTGCTGGTTCAGTCCCTACCAAACATTAAGCTTGTTGCCATTGTGGATGACTAGTACAAATTTATGGCATCACACAAGTTATCATGTAAATTGTGGACTCATCCCTCTCTTTACTGTTCTTTTCCCCCTAAAAAGAAAACTTTCCAGATTATTATTTTGCTGAAATAATGAAATTTGAAGAGATATACCTAGTTTAAAGGTATAAGCCTGTGTGCTTTGCCCTGGTGATCCCAGTGTTCAGTGATGTTACTTCAGCTTCTCTATAGCACATAGCATTACTGTATTATGTTAGTCATGAGGGAAATGTTGACTTCCAAAACAAAACACCTCTTCCTAGATCTTGCCAAAAAGGCTTGAATTTAGACATCATAGTCCACTGGGAAAAATACAGTGCTTTTCAATCTGTACTCTGTAGAGCATACTGTGCTTGTTGTAATGTCTCTTACACAGTGATAATTTCTTTGTGCTCTTAAAACGTTAAGAGCAACAAGCAAGGCTTTTCAGGGTAGAGGCCATGTCTTCTCATGTTTACAGTGCATCCATTACAATATCTGTTACACCTTCTGAATAGGAGTGTAGTACACATATTAAGTGATAACTCTAGATACAAAGAGTAAGATGTCATGGAAGCTTGAACATATGGTTGAGGGAGGAAGAAAGCTTCCCCTTCCCTCCCCCTGCCCCATGCCCTACAGATCAATTTGTCTCTATTAGCTAAAGATGGATATCCTATAACCACATTTCTTTTCATCCTGCTCTTGGGTGAACAAGAATTTACAGTTGCCTTGTCAAAGAAAATAAAACTCCACCTGACCATTTACTAAAAGTAATTAAGAGAAAATTAGACACTCTTGTTCCATCCACTCAACAATCAGTTTTTGTTTTGCAAATAAGTGAGGATCTACATCATTTCCCAAGGGTCACCATTTTCCATCAGGTAGCACTTGTTGATTCAGTAGTAATTATCTTCTTGAGATAGCATGGATTAAAAAAATGCACCTAGAAAATTCAACACCAGAAAAAGAAATTCTGTACTGTTGATTGCTCAGTGACAGAGATATAAAAAACATTGCATCCATAGCTTATGAAGGGAGAATTGTGCAGAAATCTTTCTTATACTTGCTAGACAGAGTGTTATAAAACCAATTCCATCTGTTTAATTTTTAGGGTGGTTTTTTCAGCGTTATTATGGTTTATAAAGGTGCAAAGTGTCCTTTAATACATGTGTCTGCATTGCAGTAGATATCTAAGTGATGAAGGCATTCTTCTACATGAATAATATTTGTAGTCCTCTGTGTTGAGATTTTATAAAAGTTGCCTCTTTGTGACAGCCTGTCATACCTAGGAAAACTCTGATTGTATTGTGTTTGCAAATAGGCATAGCCAAACATTGACTTTTGGGCCAAATAAATCACTTCCACCAGAGTGAAGGGTCTAACTGTTGGTGGTATTAGACGGGGAATTATTTATCTCACTAATATTTATGTGTCCATCTGAAACAGGATATGTTACATTTTTATTGCCTTGCTGTGTAGAAGAGGCATGAGAACCTACTGTAGTCAGGAAGACCAAGAGCAGTGAAGGAAGTATCTTCATCAGTGCTTTTTATCATCCATATAGAACATCTCCAAGGCATGAATTTGGCAGGAAGTAAATGTATATCAGCTATATCAGCCTCCATTTATAACTACAGACAATTCACTATAAATTGAACTTTATTGAGCAAAAGAGTAATGTTTGCTGTTCTATATACAAATTCAGTAGTTAAAAAAATCAGTCAGAAAGTTTTCCAAACAATGTAAAGAACATTAAATGTAGCAATTAAAAGATAAGCACTGAAGTAATTTTTGCTTGACGGGGTTACAGCAGAAGTAAACCTACTACCTGGTGGTTGTTGCAAGACTTGCTTCCATGCCAGTCAGCATTTATTGCTGCTAATTATTAAATGCATTCTAAAATGGCAGTTATAAAATGGCAAACAGGCCTGAATGGCAATCTTGTAACTGCGCTGTAGTAAGTCACTAAGATTTTCTTTATTGCAAAGAAAGTGGCTGAATGAGAGCAAGTAGCATTGTCCTATCTTCTCAAGATCTCTACAGACATATTCCATCCTGAAAATGAAGTCATTATTGGGATATGGCAGTATGAATTAGGAGCTGCTACAAAAGGAAAGAAAACATAACTGGAAGTTAAGACGACTTCCTCTAAAAAAAATTGTAAATGCTCCATACAGAAGGAATCACAACAATCTAGAGGATAAACTGTACGTTATATTTATATTGCATATTCAATATAGGATGTGTGAATTCACAATCATTTAACCCATGATGGTGCAACCATGTCACTGAGCTGACATGCCAAGCTCTGGAGAAATATGATGTATTTGGTCATGACAAACAGTATAGCAGTACGGTTTGAGTAGATACTCCAGGAGGCATAGCACCACAAATGCACCCGTATCTGTGGGCTACTATGAAATAACACATTTGCCCTTTTCTGGGGATCATGTTTTCATAAGACCTCATGACTGCACATCAGCACAGCCTCTTATTGGGAATTTTTCTCCTGCATAAATTCTAGGAAGTCTGAAACTGGAAGATAAACTGAGCAAAGGCAGATTAGGTCATCCGCATTTGGCAAGAGGAGATGGAGAAGAAACATGGCTCAGCAATGACAGCCTTTGCTTGAACACTTTCACTGCAGTTAGTGTGAAGCGCTAATACTTCTTGTCCTATATCATGGTCCTTCTGGCTGTGACAGACTTGCGACAGAGGACCAATGTTGGCCTTTGGATAAACAAACGTAAACCATTTTAGGAAGGAGAAAATCTGTAGCTGAACCTCATTCAATCCTACCTTCTCTGAAGTAGCATTTTCCAAAATATTCCTTGCCTCTAGGAAAGAGAGTTTGAGATTCATTTCAAAGTAGTGGTGTCCAGATATTCCTTTCCTAAAGTTCCACTGTTGCAGCTATCTAAAATGTCTGCATTAGCCAATATTTTACTTAACAATCCATTAGAAATTTAAGATTAAATTTATTTCCTTGTTGCCATCTGAAAATCTCTGGCACATATTTTAAAATCCCTTACATCCCTCATCGCGCTCTACAAGTACCTGAAAGGAGGTTGTAGCGAGGGGGAGGTTGGTCTCTTCTCCCAAGTAACTAGCGATAGGACGAGAGGAAATGGCCTCAAGATGCACCAAGGGAGCTTTAGATTGGACATTAGGAAAAATTTCTTTACTGAAAGAGTGGTCAGGCCTTGGAACAGGCTGCCCAGGGAAGTGGTTGAGTCACCATCCCTGGAAGTATTTAAAAGACGTGTAGATGAGGCGCTTAGGGACATGGTTTAGTGGGCATGGTGGTGTTGGGTTAACGGTTGGACTCGATGATCTTAGAGGTCTTTTCCAACCTTAATGATTCTATGATTCTATGATTCTACATGTCTATATACTCTACTCTTAATCTAAATGCTGGGCCACTAGTACTAATATTTTAAAACAATAAACGTTTTGGTTATATTTATTGTTATCTGAGCTGATGCTGGAATAATGTTTCTTGTTTGATTCCAGTGTGCCATTTTTGTATAAAATGAACCCAATGAAGCGTAAAAATAGTGGTTATGCGAAGCCAGAATTTGTTGATCAGAAAAAAACGATGATATGGTGAGCGTCCAAAGAAAGGTAACTGGAATGAAAGGCAAGGGAAAAAGTTGAAGAAATTTGTTTCATTTAGTTTAGAAACCTGAGGGAAAGATAAGATACAATTACAATCTTTGAGTACGTAAAAAGTTTTACAAAGGAGGCTGTCATCAGTTGCTTTCTGTGGCTGCCAGGGTATCAATTTTTTTTTTTTGGGGGGGGGGGCGGTATGGAACATCAGGAAAAGCTTTCTTAAATATGAAGAGATGACCCAAACAGGGTACATACAGAAGCTGTAAAATATACTGTGTTTTAAAAATGGGTTGAACAGTCATCTGTTGACAATGTCCTCAATATATGTACTCTGTCTGTGAAAGGAGCTGGTCCTAAAGGTATTGTGGTGGTTTTGTAGCCCACCATTTCTACAGCTATTCAAAATGTGGTTTAGTCGTGCTTGTGGTGTTATCTAACACTGCAGAAACTGTTTGGATGAAAATGGAATTGTGAGAGCCTCCTATAATGCTTTGTCCTCAGACTCACAGGCAGACCTGCGGCTATCTTAAATTAAAAAAAAAAAAAAAAAAAAGACCTAGTTTTCTGGTTAGGAACTAGGAAAAATATAGATATCTATACATTAACAATTGCATCTGGCTCCAGCCTGGAGGTCAAGATGTGACCATCTGAGTAGAGAAAACAAGAGGAAGAGAGATAGGAAAACATAAAAAGAGAGCATTTGAGATGCAACAATAAATACCATTTATTTTCTCTCTTGATCCATCCCTCTCTCTCTCTCTGTTTGAGAATTCCCAGGGCTCTGGCACTTCTCATGTTCTTTCTGATTATCCAGATGTGCCTATAAATATGCTATAGCAGAATGGGATCAGCCTTGGTCACTGATGCCCAGAATTCATTTTTTAAGTCATCTCAGACTTTGATTCCCTTCTTTTACGGGAATCTTGGCCAAAATGGGAACACTGCCTCAGGGTACAGGAAATATCAACCTAGTGAACTTTTCAGCTGCCAACAGTGGCTGCAGTGTGCACCAGCCCAGTATCTGGAGAGTGTAGAATAGTCGTATTTTAACCAGAGATGCTGAAGACATGCCTTCTAGATGGTGACATTCATTTGATAGAACATAAAAATCAACTTCCCTTTATGCAAAACGGGTCAGAGAGGCATCTGAAAAAGCAAGAAACTTAACAATCACATTGCTGTATGCTGCTAAATGTGGATTGTTTTCTTTAACACTTCTTATCTTTTCTCTCAAAGATTTCCAACCACTTGGAAAGCTTAAGGTGTGTTTCATTATTAAGGTTCCCAGCTGCACATTGACTCAGACATCAGGATTGTTTTGAGGTCTGAGGTTTCAGTTCATCCCACTTTTGGTCAAGAACCACAAAGCACTCCATCTCCCAGTGCTGTACCCAGAGTTGCCCATGATGCCGGCTATCTGCTGACTAGATACAGCAGTTAGGTACACACTAACCTTTAGTGACTCTCTTCAATCTGATCACATACTTATGGATCATTGCATCTTTTTCCTACATGGGCAAAGTAAGGCATGGATAAATGGAGTGTATTTCCATTAAATGATTCAGTGGCTGATTGTCAGGGATAGCCACAGAAGGGAGTTCTTGCACCTTCTCTCTTTATCCGCTGAATGCCACCCCTGTCCTAAACATTAGGTCATTTGTGGTTAACCTGCAAGTCAGATTGTAAAGAAAGCAATTATACAAGAACACACTCCTCTGGCAAATTGCAAAGGAAGGTACATAACTACAAGGTGGTAAAGAGGCACTGTTTAAACCTTGGCAGAGCACAGAGTGAATTGGAAATGGTTAACCACAAAGACTTCTTGCTTCAAAGTTGTTACAGGAATATCACTTTCCCCTCCAGTGCTTGTTCTATGGAAATAACTATGTGACGTTAAAGTAGTCATAGTAATTAAAAAAACTTGGCTAGACTGCTTCATAGTATATTAAAAAAAATAAGCTATGCACATTCACCATCAATTTCATCCCCGTGGTATTGCTTAGCATAGTTAGTATTAAGATTTGGAGCTATTTTGCATAAATAGGATGACAGCTCAACACAGTCGGGGGTGTTTTTATTGCTGATTTAACTGGTGTTAAATTAGTGGGTATTTAAGTGACACTAAAACAATTTAGAGTCCAATCCACAAAAGTCTTGGCTCCAGAAAATTCTAATATCAATGAAAAACTCAATTTTAGGCTCCTGTTCAACTCATTGCTTTGCAGCAGGCAATCACGTTCAGTTTAAGTACGTTGCCTCCCTGAGAACTATTCCATCTCGCTGTGAGAGCAGAGTCTCAGGTAGGTGGTCTCTGAACCTTTTCATGGGGACTATGGATGCACAGTCCAGTTGAAAAGCATGCCGCAAGATTAACAACCCTAATTCATAATCATAATAATGAATTGAAAGGGTCCATCCAGAGCTTTCAGCACAGAAAATATATCTACTGAAGTTATCAGCGCTGTTAGGTTTGTTCCCCCCCTGCTCCCGCAAACAAATGATTAGTACATGGAAATAAAAAGCTCCAACTCTAAATTTGCTGCCCTCCTTAAAGAGACCTGCTGTGCACTTATCTACCGGCAAATGTATTATTTCTTTGTTTTTTTCCCCAACATAAGGGATGAATTATTCAGACGGCCTGATTTCATATACCTGTTGTGTCTGCTGGTGAGGAGGCAGCGCGCTGCAGCACCAGGAGAGCCGGGCGCTTTGCTTGCAGAGCTGCGTGCTGTGCCTTCCAGGGGCTCCTGTGCTTTCGGGTTAGTGGAGCAAGCACAGGGAGTTAATGGTGGCATCAGCTGTGGAGGCAGCTGTTTTGCCCACCCTCTGTGCTACAGGAAAAGTGCTGCAGGTTTTTTTTGCTTTTCCTTCTTCTTCTTCTTTTTTTTCTCACAATAGGGTGTGAATGAGAAGGAGTAAAGGAAAGATTTGGAGGATCAAAGCGTGATGAATGTTTCACAGTTAGCCCTGCTGTTCTTTTCCTTTTTTTTTTTTTTCCCTCCGTGTTTGAACATACACTGCAGCCTCCAAATTGTTCATGAGTCATTTCATTCTGGTAATTTATATATTTGAAGATTTTGTTGGTGGATATCAGAAATGATTTATTCTTCAGTTATTGCTTTATTTACTTACCTAATGGATTGACTGATGTGCCAGTATCCCTCAGGCAGCAGAGGCCCTGTTTCTGTTTTTTCAAAAGAAGTGAATTGCTAACAGACAGGAGTTTCACAAACACACTAAGTCAGACCTTATTGTTCAGTGTTTATAATAAGTTCCTGTTGGCCCACATGCAGTACCTGTCACTGCCTATCTGTTGAAACAGAACCCCACACCAGGCAGTTGTGAGCTACAGCAGACACTGAGTGACAAAATACTGCAAAAGGCTATGGAACGCAAGTGGTGTTTTTCACTGGCCTGGATGCTCAGAGGATGCTGCTCTCTCAGACAGCACTTTCCCAAAAGTAGCAGGGCTGTTCCATAACAATGGGAATTATTACAATCCCCTCTGGTATCTCTTATTTGAGATGAGAAATCATGTGTAGGTACAGCGGACTACAGTGTGACTTACTAAAATGGGAGATTTCACATTGCCTGCAGCTTTGTGCGACTATCTCTCCAGCTCATTTCAATTCTGAACTCCGTATTCCCTGCTAAAAGACACAGCAATCACTGGGAATAGGGGGAGTCAGGAAGGTACGAACAGGTGCTCACACACACTATCATACGGTCTTTTCTCCTCCTCCATCCTTCCTGTACTCACCCTTCACAACCATTACCTCTTCTAATTACCTTATTTCTTCTCCTGTCACCTTGTGGTGGATCATAACATATTTTGAAGAGGAAAGGCTTTGTAAAACCTGTATGTGACTGTACTTGTGCAAATGTTGAAGCTGAAGATTCAGCTGGCCCCATTTCTACCTTTGTTCCCCAGGCTGGCAGTTCCACCTGGCTGAACACCTCTGGAGGTTTGCCCCTCACAACAGGAAGCACTAAAGTCATAGAAAGGTTTGTGGGTGAAAATCAGAGCAAATGAACTGGGACAAGCGGCCTGGATCAGAATCTCCTGCTTTCCCTCAGAAAAGCCTGGGATTGTTTTGCTGTTGTTGTTGTTTGATCTTTAAAGTGTTTTACAAACGTGACTAAGCAAGTCTCACAATCCTCTGCAAAACAGGTCATAGGCCATAGGATATAATTGGGAAGCTGGGTTACAGTGACAGAAAAAGATACTGAGAGACCAGGAAGAGATCCCAGATCTGTATTGAGACTGTCTGACCATGCTTCCCTTGATTCGACGTAATGGAAGAACAAAAAGCAGCACAGCTGATGGTGTGCACCAAAGTGCACGTTACTTGATTTAGTTCAGATCCTAACCACCTGGTCCCCTGCAAATCAGGGAGAGCATTTGAGTGCTCACAAATCAACAACCGCTGCTTCTTATCAAACTGTCTTTGTAGTTGGTTTGGCACCTTGCTGTACAGATAGGTATCACATTATTAGTATGGGACTGAATATACTAATGATGAGGTAATGTTCCTATGGAAGTATCTATGCTAACAGATGTGTTCGTACAAAGACCTATAATATCATTATGCAGCTGCTCAAATAGATGCTTTTTTTTTTTTTTTAAACTTGCTGAATAATTGTACTCTAGAATCTCGGCTTTCATCAGAAATATTAAACACTTGCCTTATGGCTGGAAGGATAATTATTGAAATGTGAGTAGAGCAGGGGCCTGAGTCTGCAGTCAGCCTTACACTTAGCTCTAAGACTATTTGAACTGCTTCCACTGCTGTCACCATTATTTTAATTCAGAACACTACTGGTGGCTTTTTAATTGTTGATATTACTTAGAGACTTACTGATAGTTTAATAGAGCTATGAAGCATGTGGTTAGCTGTGCTACTGTTATTGAGAAGGGGATGCTTGCTGGCTAATGCAGAATTTAAATTTTTTCTTCTAACATCCAACATCAAAAGCCAACATAAAAAAAGATCAACACCTTGAACTGAATCACTGGTAATTAATTCCTTTGTCAGTACCTGGAAATTGAACCCAACTCCAAAGCCTTCCTGAGGGCAAGGAGCCCTACAATTGCACAGTGGTTTCTTCTACCACACAAATACATGTGGCACATTTAAAACCAACTGTACTCCCTCTCCCTCCCCAGACTCACCAACACATAGAAATACATAAATAGAAATGAGGATCAAAAAAGTAGTGATGTGAGATAGCAGCTATATCACTGATAGTACAGCACCCTGCAAGAAAGGCTCTGAGGATGAGACAGCAAGAGAAGCGATATTCTCACCCACAGCATTACAGGGTTCTTGCCACATAATTCAGATCTAGTATATAAATACAGGGCAAAAGGCCTCTGAGTACGCCTGGAGTCATGCAGAAGTGTTCTGAAGCCTTAACAATGCACAGCCGAACAGCATCAGGTAGTCACTAGAAAGTTTTCCCCCCCAAATAGCCTGCTTCACCAGCGTTTAATAAGCATGACACCCTTCCAGAAATGGTATCAAAACAAAGATCTAAGTTTTATTCAATGAAAAAATTATGAGGCAACAGTTAATATGTCATAAATAATCATTTTTGTAATTTTGTATGTAAGGTTTGCCTTTTGGCAAATTAGATGAGGTAAGTTAGATGACTTCAAATATACTATTTGAAGGTTTGAAGACCCATAAATTGCAACTTGATATTAGTTCTGTACCTGGGGTATTTCATAGAATAATTTCACAGGTTTTTGAAGGATTACATGGTCCTGACATTGTAATGAATGATGATTTAATCTGGATTGTGAATGATACAGAGTAAGAAAACGTATGGAAGTTCCTTATAAAGATAATGGAAATCTCTGAATTTTAAAAAGTCTAAAAATTGGTTTAGCAGCCATTACTTCTATTAAACATACACTAAAAAATACAATGTAATTGCTAATTCAAATTAAGTAAAAGCAACAATTGAAATACTCCACGCACAGTATAGAGTGCATCTACACGACTTTCGTATTCAGATTAAATTCTTTCTCCGTATGTTGAAAGCCAACAGGCCCTCACGGGACCTGCTGGAAAATTACTTCATCTGGTATTAGACAGACATTTAGAATAGCCATTTTAAAATTATTAAGACTTAACTAATCAGTTGCCTTATCAGTACGTCCTCAGAAAAAAAATGCAGAACAGCCTTGGACACTGCAAAGGAATTTTGCACCAGCTTACAGCTCCATTGCAAAAGGCCCTGAAGTCCACTACCTTGCTGCACGGCCGATTGAACAGTCCCTTGCCCTCCTGCTCTGACCCAGGCTATCCACCACATCAAGGGCTACTGCTTCAAGAATTTCCCAAGGCGCTTACACCTTTCTTCTTGAGTGTTTACGGCAGCCATGTAAGGCAATATTCAGTTAGGTCCCAGATGAGCTTTTCCTGCAGCAGAAACAGCCAGCTGTATTTGCATGTGGATCAGCAAATAGGGCCAAGAAAATCTGTGTTCAGACTGAAAAAAGAAAAAAAAAAAAGAGAAAGAAAAGAGCCTACTTGCAACTTCATCAGCTTTTCTCTAAGTACAATAGTCACAGCGTAATGTAATTATATAAACTAACTGTAAATAATTCCAAAACTTCTCTCCTCCACAAAACAATTTGAAAATATTTTAATGTTCCACTATCCTACAAATAGTACTGAAACTATAGAAATGTGTGGCTGAACTTACAGCTACACTTTCAGAAAAAACACCTTTCAAAAGCCAGCTTGACAAACAGCATGCACTTTGTGGGACTCGAAATACACGGGATCTGTCTCCAGTGTCATGAGAGAGTCTGGTGTCTGAGGAAGCATTGAGTATTGAGTCACTGCTGACTCCAGCATCAGTGTCCAGCTAATACCAGCTGAGTTTAACATAATCGAACCAGACTGCATCATGCCGGTCCTGTGTTGCGAGACAGCCAGCCAGATTCAACAGGGACAGGATGCAAACAGCATAGATTAAGTGAATGAACCAGTACTGTATTAGATGCTATACTCACCAGTTACACACTGTTTCAAAGATGGATGTTGTCAGAGATGAATTTAAGTAACAAAAAGGGATGTGCGTGTGTGTGTGTGGCAGGGGAAAGTTGGAAATGTAAGTCTAAATATCAGCTTACTGGTATGGGAATGGATATATTAGCATTGCTAGGGATGGGAAGCAAGGCCATGAAGCGGCCAAGAGTTGAGCCTCTAAGCATGTCCAGTGTGAAATAGACTTTCTAGAAGCTAGAGCAGACCCAGCTGTGCTAATTATTCATGCCATTAATAAGTGCTGTTTCTTCTTTCCAACCAACCTGCCTCCTGAGTACTTATTAAACATTGCAATCACTGCTAAACCTGTTTATGGGGAATAGCTTTATCAAAGTGATGAAATTATCAGAGAAAAGATTCAGGAGTAGCAAAGGAACATTGTGGTGAATGACAACCTGAGACTGTTCCAATAGCTTACGAATTTGGCAAAGCAGTAGGGTCCTTCTCTTATGAAGGTCAATTAAAAATTCTAGCTGTACTGTAAACATAATTTTCCATATAACAGTGCCACACAATGTCCAAAGTATTCCCTTAATACAAAATATCAATTTGATTTTCCTCAGGAGATTAGCTCTCCTTTTGCAATGCAAATATTTTCAAGTGTACTAAACACATCCTAGCACCTCAGTATAGGGACTAAACTATTTGCATGCAAAATTACCCAAAGTAGGCAGACTGGCGCAAGCTTATGCTTCTGCCATATGTGCTGGAGAATCTGAGCCAGGAAACTAGTAGTATCTGGATACTATTTACAATTTAAATTTGATTTTATATTATTATTCAAAAGAGAAAATAAATAAAAAGCTTTCATTAAAATTAATGTTATATATGATGCTAAGTTAACCCCAATGTTATCTGATTACACGTTTCCAGTTAAAAACATGGTCCAGGAAATGCAGAGAATTTTCTCATTACGAGTGTGGCTTTTTTTTTTCCTCTCAGTGCTTCTACTTTTTAGAGACTTTTTTAAAATTCTGAAAGCTATATCCCTCACATTTCTTTTAGACATTAGTACTTGCATCACTCCACATTATCTCCCACGTGCTGCGTAGCTGGTTGTCACTAAACTTTGTAGTACAGCAGAGCAAAAACCAAATTTTCTTGCCTGGGTAGGGATTCAGGGCCTACCACGGCTTTTGTTTGCACCACCGTTAAGTTTGGAGGAACTCCGCAGGTTTTGGATGAGCTGCTGCGGTTTTGCATTGACAAAATAGAAAAACAGTTAGACCCGCTGTACTTATCAGTATGTGAAATACCAGAATGTGAAGAATTCTTCACAACTCTTGTGCTTCAAAAGTTCACAGAAACACCATTTTCCAGGAAGGAGCACCAGCATGAATAGGAAGGGGGACGGAG
>NW_009203503.1:0-23803 GCF_000690835.1 Fulmarus glacialis | reverse complement strand
GGGCTGAGCCCATCACTGGGGGTTGGGGGTATTAGAAATTTTGGGATTAGTTACATAAAGGTGTTTAGAAATTTGTGGGCATTTGTTAATATTTTGTCAGCGTCTAGTTCTGTGGCTTATCTGATATTGATCCTGAATGTATAGTTCACTGATTGTCTGATAATTACATGTTGTTAATTATTCGATAAAGTGTTTTGATCCTGATTTGGTTTAAACTATGTGATCTGAGCAGTGGTTCTCTGTGAAACATAGTTTCACATATCTCAACGTTCTACTTTTTTTCTTCCTAACATTTCAGCTGGACAAAGTTTATATACGTGAACTTCTAACGGTCAAAAAAAAAAAAAAATTATTCAGCTTGGAAATTTTCAGCTGGTGCTAGTGGCATTTTTTGTGTGCATGATACCCCACGCTTCACAGGAATACTTTGAAACCTGTGAACCAGCAATCCTTAAATTCCGTCTGTTGCAGACAATCATATAACTAACTTTACACTTTTCACAATTCCATAAAAATTATTTAGCTATTGCTCGAAACACTTCCAGGGGAAGTTAAATATCATTAGTAACCCTATTTGCAGTGGGGAATTCAGAGAAGTTAAGTGAAGAATAGTCCAGGGTCATGCAAGTGGGGCCTAGTTCTGGAGGCAAGTCAGTTAATCTGTCTGAGAAAAATCTATCCATGTTTAATTTTACAGACTTCTGTGAACTAATTTAACTTTCTTGATTTCAATTTCCCCACCATTGAGAAAGACACAGTAATACTTGATTACCTACAGCACAAAAGTCAGTACACTTTAGCTGCCTTCCTTTAATCCAAAACTGCCAATCAGTTTGCTGGTTCCCACATTTGGTGACTGGGTTGATTAATTTGTTCACAGAACTTGTTAAAACTAGTCAGGAGAGAAGAGGGATGGGAATAATTTGCTAAATCCTAGCTTTTGAAAATATTCAGGGCTCTGATTCATGACCGGGGTGGCTTACATTGAGGTGGTGATCATGCAATCCTGCTCCAGCGGACTATAGGGAAAGCTCAGCTACTTGTGTGGCAGCTACTGAGTAACCACAAATTACAGCTTTATGTACTACAGAAAACCAAAGGGCAGTTTTGGTTTACCTCAATACATTGTGCTCTGAAACTGTGATATTTCAGCTTTTGCGTATTGTTATTCTAACCAAACAGCTTAGTGCGTTCTGATTCTGGGACAGAGGGTAAGCAGTGGAGTAGGAGCTGCTATATCCATCTTCTATTATGCGACTTGCTCTTGAGATAGCAATTTAAATGCCTGCAAATTCCAAATATTTCTAGAGCTGATTCTTTTTAAATAGCAATATTTAAATGAAACATTACATGAGGAAAAAATTACAATAAAAAGTATGAATTTTTTAAGAAGTAAGCTGGATTTTGCCAGTGTAAAGTGCTACCAAAACAAGATATTCCTCTCTGCAATGCTAGTTTTCCACAACATTCCATAACCTGTTATTTCGTGACTATAATGTATATAAGAAAAAAATAAAAAATATAATTTATTTCTAGTTGTCTTCGGATTATTTATTCACCACTCCCCCAAAGTTGTCTTATGCAGACCTTTGTTTTTATACATTACATATCTAACATTTCCTGAGACAGATCATTATTTTAGTTGCAGTTATATACTACGTTTAACAGAAGCTAATAAAATAATGTATTTTCAAAGGTGAAAGTGATTTCATATACGCCAAGTTGTCAATTACAAGTGCTTCTCATATTGCATCTTTCCACACCATTCTCATGAGATTAAAATGGGATTTACTATTAGGTTTCTCCTGCACATTCAGAAGCCTACTTCTGAATACTACAATTACAATACAAAATATCACATTTGACTACTGAACTCTAGAAGACAGAACAGATTCAGTAAACCTAGTGTGTTCTTAATGAATTGTATCTCACACTGCTGAAACTTTCACACAATTGGCAGAGATGAAGGCCAAAACAGATCACATGGTTATGGTTCATGCCTACCTCCTTTAAACAAAGCAGAGGGAGAGGCCTGGAAACCTAAATACAGTATATGCTAATTACTCAGCATCACAGCTATTAGTAGGGTCTGGTTTATTTTGACACCATTCTAACAGAAGAGCTTTCAGAAGGCAGTGTTTCCAAGATGAGTATAATATTAATAGAACAGGGATTATGAAGCTATTAATTTTTGACAGAGGAAGTGACAGAAACTCTGTTGAGGTTTATAGCACCATTTTGCAGATCCCACTGGTCTGACTACTTAGTATTCAGGCAGAACGTAATTTTAGAGCTAAAATAACTAATCTAAAAGCAGCCACGGTGAGTTTGAAACATCACTGGTCCTAATTCTAATCCATTCTACGTATTACAATTTATGTCGTAACTCAGAAGTATCAGCTGCAGTTACTGCTTTACCACTCAAACCAACAAGTGAAATGCAGTGCACATTATGCATCTGAAAACTCAACCTTTTCCAAAATCTAATATCTTTGCAGAAGAAAATGAAGAATCAGGTGAAAAAATGCGCTATATTAAAATATCATAAAGTAATGTAAAAATAAGTTTGAATGAAAAGAACTCTTTCATTGGACTGATCATGATTAGCTTTGCAAAGCAGACTAATCTGTGGTGGAAATTGGAAGGAAGGAAATTAATATCTCATCACACCGGTTTCCTAAAGATAATATCAAAGCTATTCGATAAATGCAGATTTTGAAATAGCATGTAAAAAGCACAGAAAGAGGTAAGTCTATTTGCAATTCAGCGTCCAGCACTTTGGCAAAGTACATTTCAGAGAAGAAACAGTAGATGTTACCCTGCTCACTCTATATTATCAACTATTGACTCATTGGGTGTCTCCATTATAAAAAGGACAATAACTGATTTAAATCTAATCTGTTAAGACCTGTAATTGATTTCCTTATTGGCAGAGAAAGAAAAATGAAACCTTCTTTCCTTCCTGTTATATACCTAGTAATTATGGCAACGAAAGACACTATGATACCCAGCAGCACCCTGAACAGTACACGGATTGCCGCCTAATAATAGCATCATAGTTACTATACCATATATATTTTTAGATATATATTAACTTAGTGTTCTAGTGTTCCCTTCTGCAAATTCCAGTTAAATAGAATTTTTACAAGGTTGCTGAAGATAGTGGAATGTTTCCACAGATCACAAAGGACAGCTATAAGCACATGAGAGATACTGCGAACTCAAGGTGGTATTCATCCCATGACATTGTATTTGGCAGATGATCTATGACTATAGGGATCCTTTGCCCCTACTTATAGCTCATTCCAACTCTCCTCCTTTCTTCCTACTCTGCAAACGAAGCACTGCAGAATGCTACTTCATCATCCTGACACGTTGCACCAGCTCACTGCATTGTCAGCCATAGCTACCCAAATTTGAAATATGCTTCTGCTGCCTTGGGGCTCTATCAATACACACCAAGGTAATAGGAAAGGGAGGAATAAGATTTTGTAACACACAGGAAATATATTGATTCTTCAAACATAAATTCCATTTGTAAAAACCATGTATTCAGTTTCACACTTTCCAAAGGATTGCCGAAAGGATTACCAAACACCACAGACTTTTTAAAATCCTGCTCTCTTCCTGACCTGAAGATCATTATGGTTTATAAATAAAAACCACAGTACCCTGAGAATTTCCACTGTGCATCAGTCTCGATGCAGCTACAAATATTCAGTCAGAAATTATTTTAATGGCTTTCCTCCTCCACATAAACATTTCCTTCTTACAAAATGTGTTTCTTATATAAATTCCATCTGATTTAAGAAATAATCTGGTTTAGTCTGGGACAATAAACAATAAATTGCTTTAATCATAGTGGGATTTTAAGAAGTGTGAAGCTTTTTTTTTTTCTACATATCATTCATAGTTAATTTGAAACAAAAGACTTTTCTTACCAATACCACTGAAAACCGTATATCACATTACAGATGTGGGAAGCAAGGCCTAAGTTGATGTAAGGAAGCCACTACTTCCTTATTAGCCATCACATGAATAGATAGCACTAATTCCTTATCCCCCCTCCAATGCTGCACACAAAATTATTAAAAGCAACAAAGATGATGAAAGGACTAGACGGCATGATTTATGAGGAGCAGCTGAGGATACTAGGTTTGTTCAGCTTAGTGAAGAGGAGAGTGAGGGGTGACTTCATTGCTCTCTACAACTTCCTTGTGAGGGGGAGTGGAGAGAAAAGTGATGATCTCTTCTCCATGGTATCCGGTGATAGGAACGTGAGGGAATGGCTTATAGCTGCATCAGGGGAAGTTCAGATTGGATATTAGAAAAAAGTTCTTCACAGAGATGGTGGTCAAGTGCTGGAACAAGCTTCCCAGGGAAGTGGTCATGGCCCCAAGCCCATCGGTGTTCAAGAAGCTTCTTTGGACAACATCCTTAGACAATATGGTTTAACGTTTAGGTTGCCCTCTGTGGAGTCAGAAGTTGGACTCGATGATCCTCGTGGGTCCCTTCCAACTCAGGATATTAAATTAGTTTAAATTAAATTAGTTATAGTCTATTCATGACACTCATTCTTGTAAACTATTAGGATGTCTCATACACTCTAAGTGGCCTGACTGCTGTCACTTCAGGCACCCTGCTTCAATGATCAAAGCACTTCATTCATCCACAAAATGGATAAAAATGTGCTAGAAGGCAGTACCTGCTAGCCTGTAACAAAGCTACTAATGTAGCCACGTTGACCTGAAGGCACCAAAGCTGGGTCTGTGCTTGGCCTTGGCTGCTGCTGCTGAAAACATGAAGAAGGTTAGCAGGGCAGCTGCGGTAGTGAGTCTCAGTGTCAGCACCTGTCTTCTGAGAAGTGAGCAGAAGTTACCTGGTATTTTCCCCCACAAATAAGCACATGTTGCCAGCCTAGGATAGACTTGTGATGAGCTAGTTACCTAAAAATTACAAACTTTGAGCTGAAGAATGCCCCTTCTTAAATGGTGTGATAAATTAGAATCAGAGTAAGTGCTTTCTTTGCATGTTACACTGAACACACACACACACAAAAAAATCATTTTCCTTTATGCCATTTGCCACATTCTCTTACTTAACACTAAATTATTCTGGCAACAATTCTTCTCTTCTGTCTCTGCAATGAAATCTGATTCCTTAAAAGGAAATGAAGAGAATTACACCCTTTCACTTTATGTCTACACCCTGTTTTTTCTTTCAGTTTTTCTTTTCCATTTGGACAAAAAAGCCTCTGAAGGATCAGAGTTAGTTAGAAGGATCAGTTAACTTTGGTATATTCATGCATCCATATCAACACTTTACAACATCAGGATACCCTGATGGAACAAAACTTGACATGAAATCCCAGTCCTACTGAAATAGTGAAATCACCATCTCCTCTTTCCAAGAAAGTCTCACCTTCTGTCGCCAGTTAGGCCTACTTGTCTTGCTTCTGCTCCTCATTCAAGTCTGACACTGTCTGCTGGAGCTGCAGGCTCTCAGCTCCCTGTTGTAACTCCATATTCTCACATGTAGATCTGGAGCCTCTTCTGCCTTGAGGAGGTTCAGAAGTTGTCAAGTAAGAAGCAATCTCCCATCCCTCTTCCCTGACTTCTTAAAAGAACATTGACTCAAATGTGGACAAAGAAACACTATTCATCTCATATTCTAACATGTAAGCCCAGAGGAAACAGTGCATTTTGATAAGATATGAACCTGACAATTTATTTTAATATGTTCTAAAAAGAAATACTTCCATCTGCTCATAATATAACCCAAGACAGACATAACCCATTATAAAATGGGTAGACAGAGATTTGAAGCAAAATGTACATAGAAGAAGAAAGAGCACAGATCTTTTGCTCTTCTTTCTCGCTAATGCTAAGATAGCAACGTAAGGAGTGTTCTGTTCTAAATATGTATATATAAACACACTTGCATGTCATACTTGGGTATATAAGTTCATGTAATATAACCTCCTATTTATTTAAGCATAATTATCTATAATCCATAGCTATGCATTAAGAGAATTATTTAAGGAGTTATTTAAGAATGATGGGCAGTTAAAAACATATCATACAGTTATTTCAATAAAGCAGTGCAAATAATGCAGTTATTTTAATAAAATATTCAAATGAGTTACATATTCAGGCATGACTCAAACTGCTTCTACTGAATATGGCCATCAATGGAAAAGAGTGGAGAGGTTCTTCTTGATTTCACTTAGCTGTGGATCTGAACTGAGATGGCTATATTATCCCTTGTTTTGTTGTTTGTTTTTATGGAAAGATGTTTCAATTTTATGAAGGACAAAAACTGTCAACAACATAGTTAACACATTTGTGAAATATTTAATTCTCAAGCAATTAACTGCAGCAGTGTTACTGCGAATATTTTTCTTCACTGTTTTGTGGTATCTCAGAAAAATGATACATGTTAGGAAATAATATGAAAAAGACAAAGATGGAAATTTTGAAATTAAAAGATGAATAGAATATTTGAAACATTCATCACTAAAAGTGAAAATAAATATGGATAACATCTAATTAAAAGCAGTTTTGAATCAATGATTTGTTAATTTTCTCACCTTTCTGTACAGCTATAGTAACAATCTCTTTAAATGCTAACACATTTTGCATTTTTTGCAACTTTGCAGAATATTCATGAAATATATCCTTGAAGTTTTACCAAAAGATCCTTATTTGTAAGTACAAAACCAACAGTCAGACTCCTTGGAAGTGTTTGAAATTTGTCACTACCAAGCCTACTTATTAATTGTTCACATAAGCTAAATCTCATCTTTGTGAAATAAAGACATTTCCACCAAAGACAGGAGGAGTTATTTTATGTATGTTCTCTCCAACATAATGCAACAGCCTGTAATCCCATGTGAATGAGGAGACAACAGAGACCAAGTTGCAAACCACCCATCCTTCCTTAGTTATATTTAATGGTAGCTCTACTCCACCACCGACAATGAGAAAGTTGACCAAATAAAGGCTGGAGGAACAATGGTGGAGCCCTAGTATCTACTGGCAGTTTTTTGAGAGGCAAATGTTGTTCCTTTGTCCTGTACTTCAAACTCCTCTGAGATTACAGGATTTTAGCCCACTAACCTGAGATGATGCATCAATTTGCATCTCTTGGCACATTCTTCTATGAGATGAAATTTACGCTGAACTTAGTGTAAATGTGGGTAACCAATGAGATTAGTGGTTCATTTGTGGCTCTGGAGACTGATTTTACTGGTCTATTGTAGTTTTGTGCTGTTTAGCCTTCCTTACCTTTCTTTAGCCTTCTGGTGCTAGCATTATTTTTGAAGTTGCTAGAATTCTTTTTCCACTGTGACCCAAGTAACGTGCATTATTTCACAACTTAAATGAATTAATTAAAAGATATAAGGGGAGTTTCTGTTAGTGTTCATTAAGCTTCTAATATCTTGTGGGAGCAATACATTACTTATCACTGACTGCGATCTTGACTTTCTGTGCTCACACTCTATGGGAGCTGAAATAACAGTGAACTGTGTTGTGTTTTCCTTTCTAATTGGATTGCAATTTACATTTTGTTATTTGATTTTTTGGCCAAAGTTATAAAAAGGAAAAAAAAAAAAAATCAATGTTATGGTTATTAATATTAATCTTATGGTAGTAAAGCATGCTTCCTGTTGGCTATAGAGGTATTTTTCAGTGTCATGGCAATATCCTTCACCAGTCCTCTGTCTGTTAGGTTGCCTTCATGCTACTGTGTACGGCTTGTACTAAAAGTGGCTTTCTCTCTTTTTAGGAGAATCTTTATGTTTAAAGTTAAGTTGGCGATAGTCAGTGTATTCATTTTATTTATGACTTCTCTGACTTTCTATTTGTCCAAGGAATGTAATTGTGGCTGAGAAACAAAGATTAGGTTTTAAATAATAACAGTTCATCACTAAAGAACTTCATCCAAGCACACAGAGAAAGCATCCAGATTCCCAAATCAATGAAAAACATTCATAATTACTATGAATATTCTAAAAAATGTAGAGATGCCATAAGCTCTGCACTCATGTTTTAGGATCTGTTGGAAATTTTCCTTTGAGGAAGGGAAAGCAATATGTTGCGTACTGCTTTTTGCTCTTTGAAATTGCCTCTTGCTGATGGTGCTGAATATCCCAATCGTCACCAGCACCTTGAGGCCTGAGGCAGTCACCTGAAAGTGAAACAGCTACAGAACAGAACCAATCATCTTACAAACTAGCTTGGAGAATATGACATTTTGTATGCCCATTCTGTCCTCTTGTCATCTCTTTTCAGATACCAAGTGTCATCTTCTCATCTAGCATTCCGTTTCCTCTCATAACCTGTAGCTGAGACTTTTCATTTCAGCTCTGGAGGAAGTCTGAGTAATGTGTAACGTGACTAAATTGCACATATACACCAGGCAGGGAAAAGAACAAATGAAATTCTAGGCCAACATTTCTGGGGACATTCCAGTCACAGACAACAATCATTTCTCTGATATAGCTCTTCCCTAAGAGCTCACTTGAATTAATGCTCCAATGGGTGATTAAATTCTTTTGTTACTTCCTTCTACAAAATACATCCTCTACTCAGCACAGAGTATTACAAAAATTAAGAACATCACAGCTTGTTCTCCCAAAACTCAACATTTTCCCAAACACAAATAGAAAAATGAAAGGCTATACATAGTAGCAGAATCTGACAGTCCCTCTCATTATAGCCCCGTGGAACAGAGTTTCAAAACAGGTGTATGGAGGTATGAAAAATCTATGTGTATGTGTCATACCATAGCTTAAAAACTGGACAAGCTATGGCACTGCAGCAGTACAGAACATTGGATGTGTTTTTAATAGAGCTTTAAAATAAAGCTTGTATCCTGGATCAGGCAAGAAAGAGAATAAAGTTGGATATCCATTGTTAAGCATTCTTTGTTAATTAGCATTTAACTTAAATTGTGTCTTCAAATCATGGAACAATTAAGTGGTGCATTTCATAAGCACCGTCAAAAAAATTCACTTTGATGGGAAAGCCAGCAGAAAGAAAATTCTATTTTCATTGGGTACTTTTTACTGTTTGCTGCTAAAAATAAAAGATGTGTTTGGCTAGGAAAACCTTTAAGAGTTGTTTTTACTCTGCATAAATGGCAAAGTTGTAAAATTTCTTAAAAAAAAAAAAAATCACAAAACTGTTAGATTTGTATAGGCAAAAATCACATTAAATTTGATAGTTACACACAGCTCTGAATCTGTCATCTTAAAACATATTCATTCCTACTTTTAAAATCAGTATCCATGTAGAAGTAGACATGTTTTAGAATAGTAGAAAAATTAAACTCTTTTACTGCTTACAATTTTCACTGATCTGATTATAATATCAGGAAAAAAAAGAAGGTTGCTATTGGTATTTGTTGAACAATAGCAAAGTCCTTTCATTTATAAATTTTGCATAATGAAAAATTATATCAACACGTTCAACTCTGTCTCCCTTGTGAACTCTGACCCTGGCTGGGAAATGACTAGCAACGTGGTAAAATCTTTTTGGCCTCGGTCGGCCTCAAGAATACATTTGAAGTCAAACAGGTACCATGGGTTTGACTGAGATGGAAATTTGTTCATTGTTTAAAGCTTGCAACATATGAATTTACAAACAGATATCACTCTAGAACTTGCTCACGATCTCTTCATTATACATGTTCCTTTGGTGATTTGGCTGCTGTATATTTCACTAATGTATTCAGTGACATAATTCATCTGCAAATGAGATGCCCTTTTCAAATACATTTCTGAAAAAAAAATGTTTTCTAGCCAACTTTTTGACAGTACTTGGGGAAGAGTGGGAACAGAAAGAATAAATTCTTGAAAAAGTGAAAGAGTTTTTTTGGGGAGGGGTTTTGGTTTATTTTTCTTCCTGTTGGCTCATTTAATTTTGGCTTGCTAGGTTAATACTCTTCCTCCATATTATACTCCTTCGGTAACAATTATTTGAGTGTTTTTGTAATTAACTGCCACACTGCTTATAGCTGTACAGGCAAAACTTTACTGTGATTAAATCCAAATTAATTATTTCCACACAAATACTAGTAGAGTGGAATTTGCTGGGGGGGGGGAATATTTCGCATTCCCTCAGCTGTCTTAAATAGAAAATTCATAACCCCTCCCACAGAAAGGGTTTTTAAAAGGCAGACTGAAATGCAAAGAATTAAACTAACAGGTTTCTTTATGGCTTAATTAGAATATTAGATCATATAGTTATATGACAGGACAGTTTTTGTTAATTTGGCAGCTCTAGACCATGAACCAAGGGAGGTTTCAAAGTAACCCTCTGTAACATCTCATCCACAAATGCACAGAGGTCATGATGGACACCCCTCTCAAATTGCATAATGGTCAGATGACAGGAAAAAACACAAGTGCACAGCTTGTGCAGGGAGAAACATTAGGGCCCCCAATTCCTTTTCTCCTGGGGCAGGGATCACACCACTCACTCCCAGGATGGTGCCACAACACTGGTAGTGTGGTAGAGGTGTTAGAGAGCAGCCATGGGTTGCTTTTGCATTTATACACATCTTGCACAGATTTTTCTGTCTTCTAAGGAGAGAATTAATCAGGATTACTGGCTACCGCAATTTCACAGTAGACATTTTAACTGCCAGATGCTGCCATCAGCAAAACAGAGTCCTTTCTGAAACCAGGACCAGGAAGCAGATTATGGCATACAGCCTGGCTTCAGGCTGGAAGACAACCACCATGGTGTTCATGAAAATTTTCAGAAGCAAAACCTTGTAATGGCTTGGTTCTGCAAAAGGACTGACTCAAAGGTATTCCCTTATAATTTGTGCTTGGTAAGAAGCATTTTTGTCACCACCTTTCCAAATGTCTGAATAGGTAAGCGGATGAGAGTTAATTTTGCAACAAGGGTTATTACAATGGAGTCTGAGTCTGACATTCCTAAGGCAAGTGTCAGAGGACTTGTAAATAGAAGTAGACCAGATGCACTTTGTAAATAAATGAATAATGTAAAAACAATTCTTACTTTTCATAGATACTGCACAGTATAACACACAATACTTTTTTTTGCATTTATTCAATGTGGATGTTTTATGTTTACAATGGCACTTTTCTCTGGGGAAATTACAATTATGACAACTGATGACGATATCTAGAATGCGCTTTATAATTATTGTGCTACAACGGTAAAAAAAAAAAAAAATCAATGAAACCAATAAAATCTAAACAAGCATTATTCTATAGATTAATCGATATTACATTATCTGCTGTTCCTCAATCCAAACATAGCTTTCCCTGCGTATCCAAACTTTCTTCTTAGGATCTACAGTCAAGACTCCAGTGTCAAAATAACACAAGCGACAGCGATACTGTTTATACCACTGATAGGAATATTCATGTTAGCTAACAGCTGCTATCCTTAATCTGTTATTGATGCATTTTGTAAAAGGGCTTGTTTGAAATTCAGTTTGGCTGATTTGAAAACAGAATTCTAAGAGGAAACATTTTCAATGGCCTGCCAGAGCAATTGGTAAAATATGAATAAACATAAACTAGAGTTACAAACTTCTTTCCTTCCTGTGAAGCTTTATTAGTGTAGACGTAACTGCAGGGAATATAGGAAGGTATTTCCCTGAAAGTACGATGTAAATCCATACTTGCCACTCATTCCTTATTTAAGGAAGTGTGTTGATTATTATGCAAGAAGTGTTCTTTCTACTAGCTAGGAGCATTTTTATGTGAAGTTTAAGCACAATGAAGCAAAGCAAAAAACCAAACCAAAACAAAAAAATCACCTTATGCAAATTAGGAAGCCATATTCTGGAAGCAGAAAGAGTGCAGCTCAACAAAATCAATCTTGAAGTCATAAAAGTCAGATTTGTTCTATATTATGTCCTTACTGAAGGATTTGATCTATGGCATTTTCAGAATGACATCTGAAAAAGACATCAGGAATGTAAGGCACAGGGAAGCAGTGAAAAGGTTACATAGTAACTGCACGTATAAATATAATTTCTTACCATTTAGCAGGTTGATAAGCAGACATTTTCTAGTCAGTGTTTCAGCAAGGGGCACAGTGAATAATTAGGAAACCTTTTGCCCTCTTGGGCCTTTAGTTAAAGCGCCTGACTCAGTGATGTCATCAAATAAAACAAGTTCAGCATATTTTTTTACATCCAAGGGAAAGCCATTCATATCACATGAAATGAAAGTTGTATGGCATCTGCCAAAGAGTGAAATGGATTACAGCACAGGCTAGGACAGTCAAAGTGGGAAATATGCTTGTCTACAAACAGAAGCTCAGAGTGATGCAAAAGAGAGTGAAATATGCAGTCATGCAAACACAAGGTAATATTTCTGAAGCCTGTTTCAGAGAGCATTTTGGATCTTCTAATACTTTGGATTCTCTGGTGTACAGTTTCCAAAACCTCAAAAATGAGTCATGAGAATGCATAAAAAGCTCCTGGCACAAAGAGGTAGTGGGAGGAAAATATGGAATCTAATGTAAAAACAGGAAACAAAAAAAAAGAAGTAGATTTTTACATGGATATATAAAGACTGTGTTATTAGCTGTCTTACTGCAACTGTTTTTCATCTCTGAAATCCAATTTCTACATCAATGAATTAAGTCAGAAACAGGATTTTTTTGAAACAAATACATAATTTTACTGGGTGCCCACTCTATTAATTCTTTGTAAGTTAGTTATACCATAATTCTATACAGGAGGAAAAGGAAAAGGACAGGCAATGGAATTATAGAATGCAATAGAGTTTCAATTTTTGTGATATCTTTCATGGGCCAAACACATGGCAAATTTTGAATGGCATTACTTTGAGTACAAGTATCTGAAAGTGGATGAGAAATAACACATGTGAATCTAATTTGTCCCACAATAAGAAAAGACAGGGAGAAAACCCAGAAATGGTGAGTGCAATAATATTACTGTGAAATATTAAAAATGTTAATTCTTCGCTACTTTTGCAAGATGATAATCCTTTTCTACAGTCATACCCTATTCGTGGTCATTTTGCCTCTGACAGTGCACCTGCTGCTGATACTCTGAAAGCAGGAAAACATCCAAGACTTCATAGACTTCTCTCATATCCTCTCCCCATTGTCTGGGGAGAGGTCTTTCCTCCTACTCTGAGCTAAGGAAACAGACATGTATAGTGTTGGTAATATGGATGGACCATGGCTGCAGAAGCAGGCATAATTAAGTTCTCCGTTTCCTTCATTGAGTTTCCTGAAAAATTCTAAAATTCATTTTAGCCTGTTTGACGCCTGAGCATTGAGTCAGGGCTTCGTAAATCTACTAAACTCACAGTAGTAAAGCTAGTATATTAAGTTGAAGACCAACAAATTCTTAGCTAATCCACTAGCAGGTCTGTCAACCAGCTCTCATGAGACAGATCCAGCCAGCAAACAATCAAGCATTTCCCTGAATGCACAGTAAGATTTTATCTTAAGTAGGGTAATTATATGATCATTATAAATTAAATCTTGCTCCTTTTCATCACCCATAAGTAAGTTAAGATTCTAGCTAAGGATTTGAAGTACTTCTCCCGCCTCCACACCTCCATGTTTAAAATTGAAAAATTAATACAAAAATAAATAGTAATGCTTTTGTATTGCTCTGCATTTTCCCACTACTGGGGGATAAGGGAGATAGCACAACTCAATAAGAGGTTTTATCTGATTTCTCCAGTGGTGAAAACAATGGTTTCAAGATAGGAAAGGTATTTCCAAGTAAACTGTGGCACAGAAAAAAGCAGACTACCCACTGGTCTCCCAGCATGTGATGCAATCATTGATTTCTCCTTTCTAAGTAAAAATATTTTGTATCATGTGAGTCCAGGATTTTATCTGGTTAAATCAAACTAATTTTTAGTAATGATAATTCATTTTTAATTATAATGTATGAATGGAAAATTGAAATGTGAGATGGAAGTGCTAAAGCTGAAGGAAAAATTCCTTTTTCTCCCCAGCTTTACAGATCTCCAGTCAACCTTTTGAACGTTTCACAGACAACTCATTTCCGAAATGCTCAGTACTTTAAATCACATGGAAGCTATGCTTGTTAACTTTTTTACCTTAGTTTTTGTCACAGCATATGATTCTTATGTCATGCTTCTCTATATGCTGCTATTACTACTAGACAAAGTGCCTAAATACATGTCAGATACAAAATCACTGTAGAACTGGTAAGTTAAAGTTACAGTCATATACACAGCACTAGTCCTTATTTGGCATGGGGTTGTTAGCAGTTGTATAAGCAATGCTAAAGCTGAAATCAGGCTTGGGATATTTATTCATCTCATATTAAACATTTCCATTTTTACTGTCATGGTCATTTATTTTATGCTGTATGAGCCTTTAGTCCTAATGCTATGGTATTTGCCTTTTAAGATGGGAAAAAATGTGCCAACTGAAAGAGAGATTAGAAAATTTAATTTAGCATGTTTGGGGAGATTAGAGAATTTCATTTAGAATATTGTCAATAGCTTCATTGTCAGAAGCTGGAAGTCCTTTAGTGTGGTCCCAATATTTCAGAGGATTCTTAGAAAAGGATTCAATTTATTGTGGGCAAACATTGAAGATATATACATATAATCATATGTGTGCATATATGTATGTGTGTATATTTACACTATAAACATAAATTAGCAACACAAGATCTCCAAATTTATTGAGAACAATAGAAACCTCTCTCCCTCATGAGACTGAAATGGTTTCTATTCACTCATAACAGTCTGACAGCAGGTAGAAAGCCACTTATCAGCCTTATAAATTGAGCCGGTTATTAGTCAAGCAGTTTCAAAGCAATTCAAAGGCACTAATTTCATTCTCCCCACCCCTACACCCCAATGCTCTCATTCAGCACTCCAGGATCACAGCCACACACCCCCACCTCTCAAGTCTTACCTACTTCACACCCCCCTCCTCCATATTAAATCAAGTAACAGCATGCTCCACTACCCTAGTAACCCAGGTGTACCATAGCAAGCCCTTTACTCCAATAAAATCACACAGGCAGAAGCTCCACAATGTGCTGTGAAGAAAAGCAGTCTGTAAAGCCCTAAGATAATATCTGAGTGAAATGCTTAGCATTCAGTGGGAAATAACAATAGAAATAAACTACCCACAGAACTGGCTATTTAGGAGACAATACACAGAAGATACAATAGATTAATCCAACTCCCAAGTAAGGATATCTCGGCAAGTAACCTGAAATTAACCCCTCATTGTTTGCCAGAAGTAGTCCACAGCAGCAAAAATGACTAGGTTTTTTTTTTTTGCTAAATTAATTCACAGAAGGGTTATTCTTAGGAGGCTGAGGCTAATTTATAAATATTTATAAATATTTCTATTTATAAATAGAAAGCAAGCTTAAAATCTGAATACCCTGGAAAACAAAGGCTGAACAAATAGGAACAACATATCAATAATAATTTTTTAAATTTACCATATAAAGAAAAAAAAATCATCAATCAAGTGAAAAATCTAAATCCAAGAAGGCTTCCCGTGGATATATCCCTGCCCAGTGAAATTAGTGCACCTCCAAAGAAGGAGACAGAAAAACAGCACAATCTGGGCCCTAGAGACCTGTTTTCTGTCAGTCCTGGGGAGAGCAAAGAAAAAAAAGTTCGTAAGAACACCTTTCTCAAAACTAGTACTGGCAGGTTAAAGAAAACATTCTGTTTCCACTGCTCCTTCCCAACAAAAGAAGTGCTCATATAAACACCCAGACATTAAAAAGGCAGGTAATCAAATCTGGGCCAGTTCCGTAAGTTTCTGACATCTCTTGTTTGACAAACATCCACAGCCATGCCACAGAGCACTGGAATTTTTTCAAACCTTGATGAGAAGTTTTAAAGATTCTCCCAAAGTCTAGTTTTTTGCTCACTTTCTCACACACACAAGTGTACCACTTCTTTATCTTCTTCCTCAACAAAATGATTTCTTTTCAAGTAAAGTTATATTCATGGCTTTCTGAAGTTATGACGGAACAGACTGAACTGCTGTTTGATTTCCTACAAATCCTATGTGTGGACTCAGCATTTTGAGAGGAAACTGAGAAATAAACAGTGACAGTAATGACCTGCCTACTTATTCTGGAAGGGATATACCATACAGACCTAATGCAACATGACTTTCTATAGTGCCCGCTTTGCTCAGCATGTCAGAGAGAAGTGTTTTTGTCCATTTACTCCTTGCCTTCTTGCATGACTATGTGTTATACCTCTTATCCAGGTCCTGCAATGCTAGGTTTGTTTCCCTTGAAAGTACCTGGTCTTTGAAGCATGTCATTTTGAGATAACGTCAATTAAAAAAAGTAAAGTTAGGTTTCAAGGTGATGGAAAAATCTTTAAAAGACTAAAGGCTTTAAAAAATGTGAAAGAAATAAAAAGAAATCTGTGCTTATCATTTGTTCAAAAAATATTTCTATTGTTTGGGCCTACTATGATTTATCTAGAGGAATAGCAGCAGCTCTGCAGATATACCATAAATATTGCTAGCTGTCACAGGGAAATAAGGAGGTGGCTTGTTTCTCCTCAATCCCTTAATAAAGGCACATTATATAGGCTACACACTCTGGCTCCAGAGAAGTTAATATAGCACTTTGTGTTCTTGAAACTGAAAACATAAAGCTGAGTGAGATTCTTTCAGGTTTTTTCTTTTCATATTGTGAAATGTTTGTTTTCACTAATGTTACGGAGTAGTAATCATTGTTCATGCATTAGCAGCAAACAATCAAATAATTTCACAGCTATGTAGTATAAATAAATATTTTCTTCTAATTATACCACATGAATTAAATACAGGTGTTCATGATCTTCTAAGAGGTACTTAGACAAAGACTCCATATTTGCATGAGAGTGCTTTCTCAAAGATTAAGAAAATCCCTAGATGAGACTTTAATGATATGTAGCTGGATATTTATGATTTGTGACATGTTATATAATTGCAGTGGAACTATGCATAGTATTTACTTGAACATCTGAAGAGTTTGCTATTATTGAAATGACTACAGCAATTCTATAAAAAACAGGTCTCTAGATCTTCTAGTACTTACGTACTGGTTTAGCGGGCATGGTGGTGCTGGGTTGACGGTTGGACTTGATGATCTTAGAGGTCTTTTCCAACCTTAATGATTCTATCTCAAGCTGATTTACACCAGTAAAGTGAAGGAGAAACAGAGAGCATCTAGACAGGTGAAAACACATCAGTAAATCTTGAAATTTTACCAACTGTCACAATGTTCTTATGTTCCTTCACTTTTTTTTTTAAACTTTTTTTTTTTTTTTTTTTCTTAAATCTAGCTCTCATTCCTGGACTTTTCCATATCCTTGACCAAAAGCAAAAAGTACTGATTACGAAGAGAGATCTTTTAGGCTGCCCTCACTCAGTGGCTTGAGCATTTCTGAATGCTAAATAATGGTTAAGTCCCAAATCTTTATACCATTTAGCCCAATGGCTCTATTTGCAAACATTACTACTATTTAGTCTGAGTAGGATGGGAGGTTGTGACATACTGCTTTTTACCAGTGATATCACCTTCTTTTCAACAGAATTTATCTATAAATAATTAACATGAGTCATCACCCCATTTAGAGGGTGGTCTTGCTGAACTTCCATTCCTACCAAGTCCACTCAGAGAAGGAATGAGCCTTCAAAGCATGTGGCTTCTTGCTGCAATAAAAAGGGCAAAAATGTTTGGAAAGAGACTTTGAAGTCTGACGATATTAGACATTACGTACTGCATTACAAAGCAAAGAGAAGCTGGCAGGTGGTCAATTTGTCATGCATTAGAGTTTTGGCCACTTAGATAAATTGTAAAGGGCACAGGGCAGGATATTTTGGTGCACTGAATTATAGTGAGACATTTTAATGTTCTGTGATTAGTTAAAGGAGTTATTTTGACCCTTAAGCAACTGGAGTATGGGAAAACAATCATGCTGTGCCAATCTATATGAATTTACCAGACAGTGACAGAAATCCTAAACAGTAGCTAGCAAGTAGAAGCCAGCCTTTAATAATGTCACTCATTCTAGACTATGAAAAACTGCATGGTTTCTTTGCTTCTCCTATATCGAATATCCCATAAAACTGGATCAATGACAACAAATCAAACAGGAACTTTTGAGACCCAGGCTTCCCACACATACTCCAGGTAGTTTTTTTTTACCTGTGTAATTGATATTATTCTTAGATGAATAAAAATCACAACAAAAAATGAGAATAGTTAATATGTCAAGTAGACAATTTGACTGGATCCTGTCACAGAGATTCTAATGGAGGAGCTTAATACTTGTGTATTTCTTATAAATTACTTCAGCTGTCACTCAGCATTTTCTGTTACAAAAACATATTCTGCATTTCACACCTGTCCCAGTAGATTATTAGCACTAGAACACCTTTGCGTAATCATTTAAAACTCTGCACCTCAATTTATGCTCCAATAAAGCTACACTTTTGTCACATGAATAAATAAGTCAAGAAATCACAAATTGGTGATAATTCCATGACTCTTGCAAAATATCCTTCCATTCAGTCTAAGGAGAAGCTGCAATTGATTACTGGAGACATAGGTCATCTAGAATAGCAGACTTTATGAAGGTGTCCGTTTTCACAACCACTTCTTACAATGCAACAATATTGCATGCAATAAACCTTACATCACCTTGTAGAAAATATGATTTTTCATAGTATTCTTTACCTTTTCAGTGGAAAAAAATGTTAAAAGTGATAATAGCTTACATTTTGTAGCTTTAGTCACCGCTAAAATTCATACAAATGTAATTTATCTACATGAACTTTGTTCCCAAGGTATGCAAAGCATAGCTGGTTTGGTCAATACAAGTTGTTCAAGAATCTTGAAGAAGAGATGTTCAAAGCATTATAATAGTAAATTGGCCAAGTATTAGCCCTCTTCTGGATGCAGAAAGTCTTGAAGCCCCATATAGTCACAGGCTCCAACTCTGAACTGTTCAGACCAAGCCTAGGCTTAGAACTCCTCACACATACAAGGTTCTCATTTCTCCACTATGAGTAGTTTTCTTATGAATCAGCAAGTTACACAAGGGTAGATGGCTCTGTCCACATATGGACCAATGGAAATATAGATTCAGCATAGGATCAGCAGATACTTAGCAAAAAACTGAAGAACAATTTTTACAATTTTTTAATACACTTTGCTTAATGAAGTTTATTGGGGTTTTGCCTGAATGTGAATCCGTACCTTGTAATTATTCATTATATATGCCACTTACAGAAAGAGACATACCTTTTACTTGGTAAATTAGTGCAGAAAAGAAATATGAAGGATCATATGGACTGTGAAGTTGCTAGTCTAGAAAGCAAAAATTGCTGGAGTATGTTAGACTTTCATCCAGCAGCATGTGTTCACCTAAAAAGACCATAATAGATGTTGGAGTAAAAAAATATCCATTCTGCACAACTTATTAATTACACAGTGGTGCAAACCAATAACCCTTTCAAGGCTCTTTCCAGATACTGAATAGTACGTGGCTTAAATAACCCTGTAATTCTGTTCCTAGGTAGAAAATTCACACATAAATAATATGAGTTGTTAAAAGTCCATAATTATTTATTTGCAAACCAAATGATAATGGACCTAAACAAGATTCTACATTCAACTATGCCAGTTTTTCTAGGCTATAAAATGGACTCTTTCATCTCTTCTTTCAAGGTTTTTTTTTTTTTTTGAGCATTAATGGCACAAAAGACAATGATTTCAACTTGCATTTATTTTAAAAAATGAAGAGAAATTCAGAGACAAGAATAAAAGTGCAAAGTGACTTACACTGTTAGATGTTATTCTTCTCTTAATGACATAAGTTAAGTGCAGATTGTTTGGCCTTTTCAGTTTAAAGTTAGATCTTTCATGTAATTTACCTACAGGATGGATTATTTCTTTAGAGCGTCACCTGACCAATTATGAATAGTATAAAATTGTACCTTAGGTCTTAACCACTGGACACCTCTTTCTAGATGATGAGTTTATTTTTCTGTCAGGTAAATCAAAGCCCTGTTGCTGTACTTAAGCACATCAATATAAATAGCTATAGTCCGGTACTGAAACATTTATCCTTCTCTCTAGTTAGTTTTAGGGTAACAGACTCAGGTAATAGCTTTTGAGTAAAAGGTCTGGGCTAATACAATTTGGGTAGATTTAAAAACAGGTCTCATAAATCAGTTTTCCAGTGGTGTTTATTTTTGTCATTGTTACTGATTCTTGTCATGCAAACACTAGTCTTATAGGATATACCAGCCTTTGTTACAGCTTTGATTTATTTCATATAGGAGAAAGTAACTTGTCATTGTGTTAAAAGTTAATGGACTCTTAAAAAAAAAAAAAAAAATCTCTTTAGTTTGCTATGCAATTTTCTGAAATTTGGGTCAGAGGGCCCAAATCATCCTGGCCTGTATCGCATTACTATCTTTAAATACATATATAATTATATTCTCCATTAATTAAAATATTGATTTCATAAGTTTTTCAGGTAAATGCAGTACTTTTTCAAAAGAGCTCAGATTAAACTACAATGAATGGTTGGAAGGAAAGTTGAAGGTGACGCTGAATTTAGCTACCACAGAGATGAGGGACTAAGAAAGGGAGAGAAAAGGCAGGGTTCCACTGAGTTCTGTGTGACAGCAGAAAAAGATCTAAAGAGCCAAGCTTGATGGTGACTGATAGTGCTGCAACTGGCCGTAGCAGTCAGCAGTTGTAGTCAGTCTAAAACCTCGCTTACGCAATGGCAGTACTAGCAGCAGCTTAACACAAACAGTAGCAAGGCCCACTTCTCAAGGAGCAGATGTAGGCAAAACAGACGGTGTTTCACTTCTGAAAGTAATGTGCTACCTCAGACAGCTGCTTCCTTGCTTCTGGCAGGACAGGTGAATCTGTTTCTGGATGAAAACTACCAGATGAACAGCTCTAGAACATGAATTCTTCATATATCTCAGGACAGGTGTAGCATATACAGTGGAAGTACAAGCTCCCTAAATGTGTTGTGCTTGAAATGTAACCATGGACAATCTTGGTTCTATAAGTCTAACAGTTCTTAGTCTAACACCTTGTGCTGTGTCAGCTGTTCTGACTTGGTAGTTTTTGCAATGGTCAGATAGCTACTTCTGCATGGCGTTCTGGCAGGGGATGTGTGCCCTCAAGACAGGAGACCAATGATCCTCTATAAATATATATATTTGGGGTATACATCAAAAAAACATCATGACAAATGCACAAAACATGTAAGAAAAAAAAAATTATCTCTGGTCCTTCCTATTCCACAGTATTTACTTTTTGCTGCTGAAACTCTTACATCTGTAATACAAAAATACCATGCAAGATTAAGTGATTCAAGTCAAGTTACCTGGCAATGTTGTCTCAGAAATAGGAAAACAATGTCAAGTTCCTGATTCCCAGTTAACTGAATAGACTTCTAGATTACTATAGATTCAGGTGCCCAGTATGCTAGGCGACCTTATACAACATCTAGATAAGCACATCTTATCCTGAGGAACTAATATTAGAGATGGCATGTATGAGGAATGAACAAGTTCAAAGTTACATTTCTCAGCAGAATTCATTCTTACCTATTGTGTTTACTGTTCCCTCTAAATATTTATGTAAATCATTAGAAGTGCATTTTATAAATTACTTCAGTAACGTTAAATTTGAGGCCAAACATCCAAAAGGAATAATATGCACAGAAAGGTATGTGGTCTCCAGGACTGAGCATACCCCTTCTGCATCTGGCTGTACGTTAATTGTTTGTAACACCTCTGATTTAAGTTTGTATTAGTGTCCTTGTTAGGTTTTCATGTCAAAATATTGATGTCATTTTAAAATACCATTATCCTGAGGGTGTCCCTGAGGGTCCATAGTGCACAAAATTAAAAGGTCGATAATGACTTCCAGCAACACCATCGGCCTGATTCTCCAGGGCTGTTAATCTTCTGTGTCTGCTTAAACTTGTGCCAAGAGAATACAAAATCTTACAGCGGGCATCAGCGAGTAGAGAATACTCACTGGGTCATGGACTATGAACTCTTCACTCAGGTGAATTACAGAGTCTTTGCATGCAACTACCCAAAGTGAAAGGAAGCAAAGAATGAGGCCTATTGCCTCTGATGAAGCAATTACAGAGTGATCACAATATTTTATTTTGTTTTCCGTCAATGATTCCACTATTTAGCCTTGGAAAGTGGTAGCTGACTACCTTTCAGATTGCTATGTATAACTTGGACTCGCACACCTAGGAAGCCCCAAAGGATATAAGGCCACTAATTCTGAAAGATCAAAGGCTCCCTCTATAATGAAAAAGCAAACACAAGAGTAATTTTACTGGCTGTCATTCTTGTTGGATTATCTTATGCATTGAAGCCCTGCATTGCTGTTTACACTGACAAGGCAACTTGTGATTACACAGTAAATTTGCTGTTTGAATAGGATGAGCATCAGAATGGCAGAAAATGCCATTGACTGCAGTTTCAAATGCCAATAAAAAGTCTGGCACACTCGGCTGCCTATGAGCATTTCTGAAGTAAAGCACTGTAGTTAAGTTTTCACCCTGCATGCTGGTCTAGAATTCATAGAAAGAACAGGAAAGAAATCATCATAAGAAGCCCTAGCAATTGTTCAAATTGTTACTGCTTTACTCTTGGTGAGACAACATATTTAGATGCTTCTCAGTATTCACTTTCTCACTCTGCTTCCCTCTCCTGATCCCCACTCTTTTAAAAGTATTGTCTACTGTGCGTCCTAGGAAACACAGTACAAGGTGAAAATTCGTTCAGGTAAGAGGTTCAATGTCTTCTAACTGAAACAAGCGTAGTAGAAAGGAATCACAGCATACAAAACACCCTATTGTGGTAATTATAGAATAGTAAGAATCTCTAGATATAATTTAGATGATTTATTATGCACTGTTGGTAGTCAGTGGAGAAGACAGTCATGTAAACAGAATTATTTTATCGTGTTAAAATGCAAAGTAAGTGTGCATTCTTGTTCTTCACATTTTCATGTCTGGTGGCATGGTGGGGTCTGATGACCTCACACTGTCTTCAGACTGATAAGGGGTGTCCTTCATTGACTTCTGGTTTAGACCCAGAGACCTTGCTTCAGTTTCCATGGACAAACAAGCCAGGAAGTCAGTAATAATTCCCTCCAAATCTCAACCCACCAGTATTTTAACTTTATTGAATTAGAATGTAGGCTAAAATAAGAACAGCTATACAAAGTCACTGCTCATTAAGGTCAGATGGAAAAATATCATTTTCTCAATTATATTAAAAAAAGTTAACTACGAAATTAACTGATGGAAACTGTAGATGCCCCATGACAAGCACTACAATTATGCAATGCATAAATTATACATCTGAATAAAGTAAACCCTGACATATCTTCTTGCGTGCCCTCCACTTTTTCCAAGGTGACCATACTGTCACAAATGGGTGATTTTAAGGCCACATAAAGAATCACTGGCAAGGTATTGGAAAGGGTGATTTTAATAGAAATTTATAGAAACGTGACTTAACAGGATTTGATGGCAAGGTTCACTCTATTACTTATTACATGGAATAAGTTTACACAGGGGAAAATCGTATCAGAACTGTGTTGGAGTGATTTGTACAAAGACTGAGGGGAAAAGGGTAAAAGGGCAAAAGAGTAAAAAGGGGATCCTCCCGTTGAGTCACAAGGTTCAGAAGAGATCCAACTGGACCCAATCTTAGTCTTAGACTTGGGCAACAGTTTATGACTAAAGGGTTAA
>NW_009203502.1:6212-25436 GCF_000690835.1 Fulmarus glacialis | reverse complement strand
AATATATATATTATTTTGGTCAAATACTGGAAAAGGTTGCCCAGCAAGGTTGTGGACTCTCCACCTTTGGTGGTGTTCAAGACTCTTGAGGTCTCCCTGAACAAGCTGATCTTATTAGGTTTGCTTTGTGCAGGGGACTGGCCTAGCTGACCTTCACAGCTCCCCTTCCAACCTAAATTACTCTGTGATTCTATAGAAAGGCTTCTGTTTCATATTTCAAAATTTTACTTACTGTGGTTTTAATGTAAAAACTTGGCTTCCAAAACAGAGAAAAGAATGGCATTTGATGTTAATGGCCTTAACGTCAGTAGCTTCTAGTTACATTTTGCAAGAGAAGCAGCAAACTGAAAACTCATATGAATGTCCTATTAAAATAATTTGTAAGACCTGCTTGCATTTAGAACTGCCAGCAGAAGCACTGCCTTCCTTTCAGGGTTGCTTTTTTTAGGCAACCATCACATTTCATAGTACTGTAGTATCACAAACTAAGCAGGAAGGCTTACAGAATGAAAACATGGAAATATTGCCAGATGTTAAAAAACAAGTGGTAAACTGCTACATGAATTAAGATTCTATAAATAGCCGAGCTTTTATCAGACTACATAAGAAAACATCCTTAATGTACTTTGCCACAAATGGGATCCTATAACATTATTTTCTGAAGCATCTTAGTCAGTAAATCTATTTAAAACAATTACTGATCAAAAACTCTTGTATAGAGCGACAGCAAATTCAGCATTGTTGAGAATTCTCTAATGACTGGATTGCCCACCATTGGAAAAACTTTCAAACACCAAGATATTTTCAGTTTTCAGAATTTTCTACTGAAAAAGTAATTGGGGATCTGGATAATAAAGTGAGTGACTTTCCTCTTGAACACTTCTTGTTTAATATGCAAACCCCCCCTTTTTTTTTTCTTCCCATTTTGTATCGTCTACTGCATTTTCTCCCTCATATTTTAAGCATTTCAAAGACATCTATGGAGAGAAGTGAAACTGGTATATAAGAATTTAATTTGAGGCTTCTCATTTCCCATTACCACCGGCTTGGAGGTCCTGTCTTCAGTCTACCTGTTCAGTTTTGTGTCCTGCCCTTGTGGCAAGAAGAACAAACATCAGCATAGGCAGGGCAAAGATGCTGCTCAGAGGGGCATGGAGGGGCCCAGCTATAAAATACTCTCCTCTGAAGACGCAGAGTCAGGCTGGGAAATATTTTAAAGGAATATCTAAACTCTTCCTGCACAGCAGGTCATACACCTTTTTGCTATTCCTTAACTTGCAAAGATATTAAAATATTTGAAATTATTTTTATTGTGAAGAAATGGCACTTTCTGGCATTGCCGTTTAATTTGCTAACATTTCACCAGGCAGAAAGACAGCATTTCTGCTCCTCACAGTGCAGAACAGTTTTAAATGCATCAACACATCAGAGTCAGCTGTTAACCATGCCACTATGATGGCTTTTTCGCTGCAAAAACAACGATGTCAACAACAAAGATGTGCATTGTATCGCTTTATGATCTGTATTTTGATGTGTTTTGTGTTTTCTGCTGAAGCCTATTTGCAACACCCTAAACCATGAGGGGGGCTAGGGTCTCCCTGCTCTGGAAGTTGATAAGGCACAAATAGCTGACTGGCCGGGCCATCAGCTGATACATGTGTGATGAAGCACCAAAGAGAAGACAGCACTGCACTGAGAATGCACGAGTGTCTAGAATGAAAAAGGATGATGAAAGGTGCTGGGGATTGAGAGGGTGAGGGGCTATAACCACCTCAGCTGAGCTGTCCCTCCTTCCTCACCAGTAAAACCTTTATGTGCTTTAATCTTGCAAGAACACACAGAAAACTCTATCAATTCTGAAGTTTGCAGATTCATAAAAGTATTACCACGATGACTCACATTGGTGACATATCTAGGCAATACACTGTTTCCAGCAGTAGACTGTGCAAGACAATGGAGAAAACGGTGCTGGATGAGGCTTTAAAATAATCTGCCCCATGTGAAAGCTGCATCTCTGTTTCTACTAGTTAGATATTACCCTAACTGAAGTTTTTTTAAGTCTTCTGATATCTTCTTAGAATCAGCTACAAGATTTTAAGATTTCAGAGTTGCATACAAATACCAAAGCTCTCTTTAAATTTTGCTAGATTCCAGAATATCCCTGCAGAGGAACTGCCTCACCACTCTACAGGCCACCTCACACGCAATTATCTCATGGCGCCATTCCGCAAAGACGGACTAGCACAGGATAAGGGAGTCCTGGCGTCTGAGGGAGATGGGTCAGGGAACAGAGGAGCTGGACAAGATGACCTCCAGAGGCCCCTTCCAACCTTGGCCTTTCTGTGACTCTGCGAGCAGCATCAGCTGCTGCCAGTTATTCTGGCTGACACAGTTTTTAGGACATGTGCTTACATACAAGACACTGCTCATTAGTTCTCAATACCAACATTCTGAATGGATTCATGGGAGCGAACAGACTGCTCTGCAGAATTTCTGTAATGCAGTTATACTTATGAGCAACTAAATTCTTCCTCCTTTCTCATTTTGTCTTGAAAGGTTTGAAATTTGAACAACCTCATATTTCTTCCCCAAATTAGCTCTTATCTATTCTGGCACAGTTGGTCCACAAAATCCCATCTAACCAGATAAGCTGGCATTACAACTGAGAGAGGGAAAAAATGAAAGAAAAAACCATATATTTAAATGGCAGTGGTACAGAATACTACTTTTTGTCTTTCCATGAAATGCTGGGCTAAATTTAGGCTTTCTCCTCTAGTCTTGAGGAATACAGGTTTGAGGAAAACAAAGAAAATAGTAATGAAAAAAAAGCCTAAAACTAAACTATGAAGATGTGTGCAGAGAAACCTAATCCTTTTGACACACCTAGACATTCCATAGAGGCAATCACCTTTAAACTTAGACAGAAAATGTTCCTAAGTACGTTAAAAAAAAAAAAAACTTGATGCCTTAGTGAAAACTACCAACATAATCACTATTAAACAACTAAAGCCTGCATTTGCAACTTCATTGAGAAAGTTCATTGAGAAAGGCCAGCTTGCTCTTCCAAAGGATTGTTCCATAAGTATGGAGCAGGTAAGCAACTAAACCTTTAAAAGTGTCAACATTTATAAATTTTAAAAGTGCATAAAGCTTTCAGCATTGCTGTGACAGAAAAACTGACTGCCAGACATACATACTAAACACAACAGTTTTTAAATACTTCAGTAAAGATGCCTGCTTTTGCTTACGGAAATTACTTAAGTGCTGCCCATCCATCTCCCTTTTCCCCTTCCCTCAGGTTTCCTTCCAAATACTGTTTTTTAACCTGATGACCAACTTCAAGTGAATTTTACAAAATTAGAGATGTTGAAGCTCGTCAGTCGTTACAGAAAATTAGAGACATCAAAGATAGTAAGATAGAAAGTATGGGAAAATCAATGGTTGGAGAGAGGAGAGGCAAATCAGTGCCCTTACGAAGATAAGGCTCTTATCCATTCTAGTCCATCAGCAGCCAGCCAATCAAGCAACACGCACATAGCCTTGAATCACTGTGAACATAGGATGAACCTGGAATTACCTACTGCATGACTGCATGGTACCGCTTTTCAGCTTGCTAGTGTATTTATAATTTAGTATTTGACTAGTTCCTGATGAAGTAATACTTAGAACAATGCAAAACAATTAAGCAAACAGAAAACACAGAAAATCAAGAATTATTTCTAATGTTCAATATCCCAAAACATGTTGGCATAATTATAAACGTCAATGTTGGTGTTAAACTGTTTAAAGTATGAAGATTCAGTAATGTATTAAAAAAAAAAAATCAGTATTAAAATGAATTTTATTCAAAGGGAAGTTAAAATGTGTTATGGATAATGAGGAAAATTCTAAACTGAGAGACAAGCAGTGCTATTTTGGGAAGTGAACAGATGGCTATAGAAGAGCAGAGCCAGAAATAAAGAACAATATAGAGAGTCAGAGCAGAGGGGCTGGAATGCGGTATAACTGGAGAACTCACTTTTCTTATTTTACTGCATACACTTTCTGATAAGCTCAAGATACTACAAATCTACAGCAGAAAAGATATGAATTTCATTTCCAGTTATGTTAGTGACTTGCAGAGCGGTTTTGGTTATTTTTTTCCCCTCTCTGTACACACAAGCATTCATACGCAACCATTTAGAAAATCTCACTACTTTGCAAAACTTCATATACTTTTTCTATGATGCCAGAAATAACAAGGAAACTAAAAATTAGGGTCCAAAATGTAGCTTATTTGCTTTAAAACATTTCTATACAAATATCTGTATTACAAAGTAAAAGTTTGCTAAAGTGAAAACAGTACATACAACCTTTTTAAAGAATACCAACTTTTTGGCCCACTGTCACATCTTAATTATAGACCTTTAAAATTTGTAAGAGCTAGGAAAACCAATGAAATGTGCAAAAAACATATCTCAATAATCTCATCTCACATTTCCAAGAAAAAAAGGCACCACTTCCTCTACTTCCCAAATATGAGATGCAGCCATGACTTCAGCTTTAGAGTACAGGATATCTCAATGGATTTCATTTAAAATCCCATTAATTCAGATTTACTTTCCCCTGGGAAAGGCAACTATCTTTGTTGTTTTGTGTCGTTTGTTATTACTGTAACCTTAACAATAATTTCTTTGTTCATACCTGTAAAATTGAAACAAGAAGTATTTTAAGAGTTGTATTAGGATGAAGAAAGTTCTTATCCAAAACCAGTAGGTCTCGGCTTCATAGACAAGTTGGCTGGTTTATTTCTCCAGCCTGTCAAGGTCCCTCTGGATGGCAGCACAATGCTCTAACATAACAGGCCCCATCTGCAAACCTGCTGCCATGATCCAGATCATTAATGAAGATGTTAAACAGGACTGGCCCCAGTTTCGACCCCTGGGGTACACCGCTGGTCACTGGCCTCCAACTAGACTTCGTGCCACGGACTCACTACCCTCTGGGCCCAGGCATTCAGCCAGTAATTTCCATATATTAAGGATATTAGCTTCTGTGTTTTCATTTCAAGTTTGGGCGAGGAGAAGTTATACAAATCTTCAGATGTCCTCTAAAATGCCTTATTTATTTTCTTTCTTTTTTTGAAAGAACAGAAAAAGCAAGAGAAAATGGCTGTTGTCAAAATCTCACTATAACTTCAGTACAGAATGGAAGGGACATAAGAAATTTATTCAAACAAATATTTTTAGGTGACTAAATGGCACACAGGTCCAAAATCACTAATCCTAATCTGTGGTTCATACTCAGTAAATAATAAAACTAATTTATAATCTGGAAAAAGAGACAATCGAAGCTTTGTGTGAGACAGAAGCAGGTTATGAAACCTACTTACATTTTGAAAGATGTCTTCTGAAACCATTGACAATCCACAGAGTATTACATACTCCATGGAGAGGAAAGATGGTTTTCCCTTATGATTCAGATGAAGTTTTATCATTAAAAAAATGAGCATGTGATGACATACTAAATAAGCTAAAAGTTTTTGCACGGATACACTCTACAGTTCTAAATCAGTGTATAAAGGACTAACCTAGCTCCCTGTTGACAACTTAAAAGTCAAACAGAAAAGATTAACAAATGTATGTGAACACCTATACAAACACACTTTACTCATACTTTGAACTGGCTGGACATAAACCAGACTTCCTCCACAAGCCAGCCAGCTCCACTGAAGCGATGCTATGACTGAGCTGAGCTGACAGGTTTGCCGAGGTCAGCTCTAGAACTGAACTATCAGGTTAACACGGCTTCTAGTTCAACACCGACATCAGCTACCTGGACTGAAGTATGGGCAAAGCAACTCAGGTGTGTCTACAAATAGAAACCTAAATATATCCAGTATGAATATTCAGAATTAGAGTGACACTAATCGGATACCTGCTTCATAGTCCTAAAGTAACAAAGCACTATTTTTCCCACCCAGCAATCTTCCCATGCAACGAAGCGTTTCTCTTTGCCTTGTAGAAACAATATGTTTACCTCAGCCTTGCGATTTCAGTGACACCACCATACTTGGAAAGAATGAAAACCACCTCTACTTATTATCCGCCTACGCATTTTCAGAGTTTTACGGGTTTCCCGACTCCCAGCCTGTTTCCTTTGTTTTTATTTTAAGTAAAAAGCTGTAAGGAAAAAAAAAAAAAAAAAGATTTACTTCTTCAGAATAGTTATCAGAATTACCATGCTCTCGACACTTCTTGATGCTATGGTTAGCTGAAAAGCCAATACTATACAGGACAAGTAATTAAAAAGCTCTTATAGTGGGTATTGGCAGGCAGTTCTGAGGGAGACAGCTGTGCTCAGTGTCCCAGCTGATGCTCCTACGCAGAACAGTAGCCAGAGAAAGCTCTCACTGGAGAGACACCATTCTGAGACCAAACCCAACAAAATTCTGCTGTTAAGCAGAGCTAAAATAAAATGCTAAGCCGAGGAGACAGCTTCTGGCTTTTCCCATTTATTTTTGGAGGGCTCCTCAGCCTTTAGAGCCAAAGGCAAGGTGATTGCAGCATGCTGTGAAGCCAGACACCCTGGGAAGCCTGAAATCATTAAAACACTCATTTAGACTGAAGGAGAAAAGATGAGTGAGTACAAATTCTAAGCTGGGGGGGGGGAAATCCTCTTTTTATTACATCTCGATTAGTGTAACACCTAGTCAGCTTCCAAAAGTCAATTAAGTGACATGCTTTAGATTCTTTCTCTTTCAATCCACATTTCCTTTTTTCTCCTCAGACATTATGTGGTTTTAACTATTTTTTAAGACCGCCATGCTCCTTGTACCCCTCATTACAAAAGAAAGAATAAAACCTTCCAGTTGAAACAGAGAATGGAGATGCTCATCTCTGTTGCTCTCTCATTTGAGACTCTGCTTCATGGCCTTGGACAAGCACCAGAGAAAAGCCTGTGTGCGCAGATAGATTTTATCCTTGCTGTCGGCACTCCGCTGTGTCAAAGAATCAGTTATCGACCACATACATTACCCACAAACTTCAGGTGACAAGCTGGGTATGCTGAGCTCACTCCATCCAGCACCTTCAAGTTGATAAGACCCTGAATTTGATTTTTTTATTTGGAGACTTGTACAGAGAATAGACAGAAAAGAATGACTGTCCTTCACCACCTTCACTGCATTATTAAAATGCTTTAAAGCAAACTTAAGGGTTTATGTCTAACTTGCCCAGGTATTATTAATGCAATTTTGTTATTTAGCTGAAAGGTAATGAATTCCACAAAAGCCACATTACTGGTTGCCAGGGCTGAGCAGTCATCTTACCAATGGGATATACTAGACAACACTAATGGGAGATAACAGAATAGAAATCACTAGTAAGAAATTCTAATACTCCAACCTCGAACATTCAATGAGTTCTGTGTGTAGAATTCAATCAGTAGCACCTCTGTTCCAGGTGCAGGCTCCCAAAAGTTTTTGCCTCTGTCAACTTTTATATCACCACCTTTTATGCACTGTTTTAACCTGCTGCTGGTTTTCTGTAATCTGATCTCCACCATAATGAATTGGCTGTTTTTTAAAAATGTGAGGTAAAGAAAGAGGAGGAGAACCGGAGATCAGTGCTACAACACTGAAATAGTTGCACAACAGAGGAAAAAAAATGCCATAATAGTGGCTTGGATTTGATAGGTATGTTTCAGTTTAATAAAATAATTTTGAAAGGATTGAAATATTGCCCCTGTACTGCTTGAAGGGCAGAAGTAGTTACATTTCACTAGGGCTTTAAATTCACCAGAGCTTTCAGAAGCGCAAGTTCTCAAAAACAATCTAGAAGAGACAAGATGGGAAACACATCTTTCAGTCACTGCTTGCCTGGATGATTGCACGTGTAATGAATGTAACACAACTCTCCTTAAGCTAGATGCCTACAGACAGCTCTAAGGATCAGACACTAAAATAAAACAAACTGGGTAAGCTACACCACACAGCCAGTGACCCTGTTTTGGATTAAGTTGCCAGAGTTGCAGAGAAGTTTTGTCCAAATGTGTATAAAGTTAGAAATAATATATATACCTGGCAGACAGGCCTGAAGTTATTGCACCTGTTCACAGCGTATCCGAGTGGCACCAAGGGAAAGCTAACTCTGAAGGGCCAACAGAGGCTTTTCTTACAACAAATATCTAATCCACTGCAAAATTAAAATCTCAAAACACATTAAAGTTGGCTAGTTGCACCAAGATTTGCACTTGGAAAACTGTCACTGGGTCTTTCCCTGTATGTGTCCCCCTCACAAACCCTGCAGAACGGATTGTCCTCTTGCCCATGCCAAAGGAAAGGCCGTATTGGGAGTCTTGCGAAAGACATTGTACTTGAGGATTTAGTGATCTTGAGCTGGCCATGCACGCTCTATTGGGCCTTGTACTCACTTAGGGCGTGAGAAGCCTGTACGTCAGCACGAGTAGCACTGCAAGTGAACCTGCTGGCACCGCCCAAATGGCACCGGTGGATGCTATGACTGAGATGCCATCCCATGCTCTCAGGAGAGGAGAAATGACTGTTTGTTACACAAAATAAAAGGTACTGTGGGAGGGAAGAGGAACCTCTCCAAAGACAGCATCTGGGCAGCGTGCCGTGGGAAAACCCACCTGGGGTCTAATGCTGCACGAACACGGGGTTCCCAACCTCTGAAGCGACGTAAAGTTTACTCACTACCTATATTCCTTTTTTTATTCTTTCTTATTAAAATGGCTATTCTATCATGCTGTTCCTTGGCCAGCCATTCTTACTGAGATCCAGAAAGAACCCTGCACTGCCTCTCCTCCCTCCCCCAGTGCAGAATTAATGCAAAAAGTGAACAAAAAGAAAAATAGTTGAGCTACATGGCCCACGTATCATCTCTTTCAATATTTTCATTACTTTTTTTCCCCCCCACTCTGCACTCACTTAACTTTTGTGCTCTCAACTTTATATACAGCTATATATATAATTTTAGATATGATATATAGATATAATCTTTATACAAGCTATGCAGTTTAATATATAGCATTACATATAGCTGTATCATTGGCTGGATCCTCCTATATTGCGGAAATAATTTTTTTTTTAAAATTCTACCAACGAATATAATGAAGTGAGAAACAGCACTTAGTACAATCACGCTAAAATATAAGAAGGTGGTTTGTTTTTTTTTTTTTTAAGTTAAATGTTCATTAAAATAATAAAAAATAAAAATTACACTAAAACTGTGTTTTGCTAAAGGAGAGCCATGCAATGATATTCAACTGTTAATTAAATGGAAGCCCAAAGTCATCACGTAACCCAACAATTCATGAAAATTCTGCCATGACATATAGACTATGAATAATGAAAGGGTAAATTCAAGACAGCACTCTAACACTTCACAGCCAGAATTCCAACAGGCACTCCATTCTCCTGTAAAGCCACACGTTGCAAATAACTACTCTCAATCTCAAATGTAAACAAATTTTTGAGAGTAATCTGAAAGATATGTTAAACCCTGAAATCAAGTTGTTTATTCATTCCTCTGCAACTAATTGGAGACAACTAGTGATTACAAACAAATTTAGTTTTCTTAACTTAAGAATGCTCATCGTAAGATCTGAATTACCTACCATTACAGCAAAAAATCTAAAATAGTGGTGGAAGGGAGGAATCAGCACCTTTGTTTAATTATAACAGAAAATTGGAATACACCACAAAAGAAAAATAATTTCAGCAGAGCAGCAGTTGGAAAAGTAAAGGGTACATCTCAGATTAGAGTTTCAGGATTTACAACCTCTTCCAAAGTTAAGCTGTTAACGCTAACATTTCATGTTCGAACCTGACAGAACTGAAATCTGCAACCAGAACTATGGTTACAACCTGTGTCATGAAAGGCACTGGAATAAAATTTCCAGGAAAATAATCAATACTTACACATCTTTTAAACTGGTAAAGGCATAAAAAAAAAAAATCAAAAGGGAAAACAGTGGCAATAAGCGAGTTCCTAAAAAAACATGCCAGTAAGAAGAGATGGAGACAGAGGAGAGGCAGAAGAAAGTAGTAAAATGTGGGTAAATCAACACCAGAAGCTGTTTTTGCAAAGAAAACCCTCCTTTCTAAACCTCCTCATCTTAAAATAACATCAGAACTGTTTTTCTCACTCATACCATATATGAACGACAACAGTTATAATCTTCATTTCCATGAACTCCCCACTAAAGTCAATGGTAACTGCCCTATTTCACTCTGTAAGATGACTCATAAAACCCAGTATTATAGGTTAATATTTAAGATTACTCAAGAAGGGACTAAGGATTCACACAGACACACATTCATCAATGCTCTAGAAATGAAAAAGTTGCACCTCTGTAGTATATTTCTCTTCTAATTTTACAGTCTTTATTTCTTAGAACCCGGCAGGAAAAAAGGGGTGGAGGTTTCCAATCTCTCATTTGGTTACAATCAGCGTATTCTACATCCGCCATCATACCGCTGCATGACCGGTCAGTCTGTTCCCACCGAGGCAGTAGGTATTGTCCTCAATTAAAAATCCTGAATGACAGAACAACTCAGGAGCATTCAGGCAAAGCCTGAAATAATGGTAACAACATGTAATTTTTCTTAAGGCATGGCTAAAATAACATATGATCAGTTCAGAAGCGGAAGTTAACTCGATTTAAGGTGAAGTGTAAATGTAAAATAAAATAGTGGATAAATTATCAGGAAAAAAGGATTCTGACTGCATTGATAGTTGTCTGGTAAAACTGGAATGTAGTAGAAAGTCTAAGCTATTGGCATGCAGTAATCCCAGCCAAAAACTACAATAAATACTGCAGGCAAAGTCAATCCTGCCTATTTGTTCTGAAAAAGAAGAAAAAGCTTCTTTCAGGAATTCCATTCCTCCCTTGTCTCCCACCTACCCACTGCCAATTGCTTCTTCTCCTTATACTTTCTTGCCCCTACTTTCTTGCTTCTTCTCCTGATACTTTCTTGCCCTTTCGTGCGATCACGAAGAGGGCGAAGGCATGAAAACATTTGGACCCATCCCCAAATAACCAGTCAAAATCCTGACCGAGTACACTAAGGCAGACTGCTTCAGAGTGACTCCAGGCCACAGCTTGTGCAGTTTGAACCCACGTGAAAGACAGGATTGTTTGCATTAGCTATAGCATAACAGCCCAACAATAATCCTAGCAGACACAAGGCCAGTGATGCAGCCCCTAAGCACTTAATTATTCAAACCAGCCACTCTTCATCACAATGAAATGTTTGGATTTTTAGCCTTCGGTCTGTATATTCATAAGCTTATAACAAAGTCTACCTCAATTTTGCCCTTGAAAAGAGCGCAATAGCCACCTTTAATTAACTAAAATCTTTTGAATAGTGATATTAACTCCCTAAAAGTTATTAAGATTAGCAGATAAGTTATTAAGAGGTAAACTTATTAAGAGTAACAGATACTAAAGCTAATAGATGTATCAGACTACCTCCAATTATCTGATAAAGTTATTCAGATAGCAAGGGTTAAAAACACGCAGTCTACAAATCAAACTAATAAAAACATGGTTACTGCTCAATGAAGGTTAATTATTTATTTATTTCAGCTTTATTGTAAGTTTCTAATACACCAATTTGAAACACTGTTTGCAATACTGAATTTTTTTCCAAGTTCAGTATCTGCAATATATCTTTATTACTAAAAATGGATTCTATTCCTAGCAGAGTGTTTGTAAGGACTGGCACAAATTAATTCTCTGTAGGAGTGAGAGAAAAAGCAAGAAGCAGTTTGATTTATAGAATGCATATATAAATTGGTGATGATAATTATTTCCACCCATGGCAACAGCTGACTTTATGTGCACTGTTTAATGGTGTTAAGAAACCTGCCCACTTCTCATAACCTTGTCCGTAATTAGGCATCTGATGATTTCACGTTTTCATTTTAAACTCAGATTTAAAGAAAAAAGATTAAATCATATAAAAATGACACTTTCATACAAGAGTCTTACAAAATTTTAACAGGTAGCCAAAGATTATGTAAGAATGGGGGTTGAATGTAGAAGTACATCACAGAAAAAACCTAACTCCAACATATAGCTTTTTCAGTTCCTGTTGTAGCACACTGCATAACTTCAGTTATATCCTTGTCGTGGTTTAACCTGGCAGGCAGCCAAATACCATGCAGCCGCTCACTCACTCCCCACCCCCTCAGTGGGACGGGGAGAGAATCGGAAGGGTAAGAGTGAGAAAAACTCGTGGGTTGAGATAAAGACAGTTTAATAAAACAGAAAAAGGAGAATAATAATGATAAAATATACAAAATATTTGATGCACAATGCAATTGCTCACCACCCGCGCTGACCGATAACCAGGTAGCGATCGGTACTTCCTGGATCACGCCTACCATTCATATACTGAGCATGACGTCACATGGTATGGGATACCCCATTAGCCAGCTGAGCTGGCTGTCCTGATTATGTTCTCTCCCATCTTGTGTACCTAGCTCAGTCAGTAGGCATGGGAGCTGTCCTTGGACTAGGAGGGTACTTAGCAACAACTGAAAACATCAGTGTGTTATCAACATTCTCCTCATACTAAATCCAAAACACAGCACTAGCAAGAAATTTAACCCTATCCCAGCCGAAACCAGGACAATCCTAAACTTTAAGCAATACAAATATGCATTATAGGGAAAGGAAGTGCAAGAGCAAGAGAAGTTCAAAACATTTCTTTGTTTCAATGGCAGCAGCAGATAATTGCCACTGCAAGTCCTTTACTCACAAGCTCATACACATCACTGTGAATTCAAGCAATTCAGTTTACTGAGTACTCAGTGAAACAGTGTTTGTAATAAACAAATTTGATTTTGATGAAATTAACACATTCTTCCAAACTTTGAGAAAATTTATCTTTTTGATTTACACTAGGGTACAAACTTGAAAAAAAACCCCAAACATAAGGAGTCTGTTGTGCAATATTTAAAAAAAAACTTCTGCAAAAGCAAGATATATAAATGTATTACTGCATACATCTGTCTCTCTTACCACAAAGCTTACTTCATTATATATGGCAGTGATTCTGCAAGAAACAACAAGAAGAGAAAATTATTTCAGATATATATTCTGTGCCTAGTAACCATTCCAGAAGGCAGCATACAATTATGAGAGCTGTATTAGGAAAGCAAAAATGAGAGCTGCTTCCTGCCCTTAAAATACAAAATGTTCCTCCAGTTTTAACAGGATTGACCGACGAAGTTTACATCTTCCAGACAGTTATTCATCTCAGTCTTCCCCTTAACCTTTGCTTGCCAGAGATTATTTTGTGTAAATGGTAGTAGCCACAATGTGCTACCATTTTCCAGACATTCAAGAAGGGATGGTCCATGCCCCAGGGAGCTCAAACTCTGAAGACAGGCAGGCAGGTAGACAGAAGTCAGGGAAAACAAAATTAAAAGTCAAACAAACCAACTAGATTCACTATTGGTATCATGGCAAAAATTGACCTGTAAACTGTGAACATGACAAGCTAAAAGGGTGATGGCTGGAGGGGAAGAATCAGCAGATGAATTCTTCTAGGTTGTGCCATGCACTGATGCTGCAGAGCAGAAAGCAAAATTGAGTGTGAAAAAAGCAAGTAGGAAGCTTGACAAGAAAAACATAAGCAGAAAGTGATAGTTATATATTGTCTTTCATGTTCTACTTCAACTTCTGTCAATTCTTAGCTTCTAAGTAATTCCTTTTATTATGCTACCAGGGCTTTATTAATCAAATTACTTGGGCTCTGTCAACATTCTCAAAATGTTAGTTTCTTACATCTCACCCACACAAAAATGGTTATTTCAACAGAAAGGCCATTCTGCTTCCTTCATTGAGAATATCCTTCAGAGAATGTGCTGGACTTAAAATACAGTCCTTGCTGTAAGACTGGAAATGCAAATTAAATTTGTATCTTATTTTTCTCCACTGTTTTTTGCAAATTTAATAGGTTGAGTGTTACAAAAGAATTGTTATAATTCTACATAGTGAATGATGTTTTACACATATGGTTTTCACAAAGCAAAACAACTGTCCAAGACCCTCAGAGAACTGGCAGAAAGGAGCTGCATGAATATCAGGTTTGTGTCACAAGTAAAGACTCCCTGTTTCTGTCCTTAATTTCTCTTCCTTGCTTGCTTGACACATTTTGGCTTAGCTGAAATCTGTAAATCTAAGCAATTAATTCACCAAAAATATCTAACGGGGCTCCAAACACCTTTGAAACTTCATTTTTATTTATTTATTTTCCTTGCCTTTTTTTTTTTTAAAAAAAACAGAAACCAATTTAAATAATCTCCTAAACTTTCCATGGTTAAGGGCTACTTAATTATCTGCAATTTCACTTCTCCAAAGTAATTTTCTTATAAGATTTTCTATTCTGTTTTCTAAGCGTCTAAACATGAAGATCAATGAAACATGACTGAAGTCTGCTAACATTTTTGTTGTAAGTTTATTTTTTAAAAAATTAGATATTGTTGGGAGAGCAGTAAGATCCAGGGTTCTGATCCAAAAATCTCTAAAAGCTGTTCAAATTTCCATAGGATAAAAACATTGTCCGAAGAACTTCCTATTTGATTGAACAAGAGAAATAGCTCATAACAATAAAAAGCCAATTAAAGAAAATTGTATTATATCATAGAATCACAGAATGTCTGAGGCTGGAAGGACCTTTGGAGGTCATCTGGACCAACCCCCCTCCTCAAGCAGGGCCACCTAGACCCGGTTCCCCAGGACCATGTCCAGATGGCTTTTGACTCTCTCCAAGGATGGAGACTCTACAACCTCTCTGGGCAACATGTGCCAGTGCTCAGTCCCCCTCACAGTAAAAAAGTGTTTCCTGATGTTTAGAAGGAACCTCCCGTGTTTCAGTTTGTGCCAATTGCCTCTGGTCCTGTCACTGGGCACCACTGAAAAGAGCCAGGCTCAGACTTCTTTGCATAGTCCCTTCAGATACTTATACACATTGAGCCTTCTTTTCTCCAGGATATAGAGTCCCAGCTCTCTCAGCCTTTCCTCGTCTAAGAGATGCTCCAGTCCTGTAACCATCTTTGTGGCCCTATGTTGGACTCTCTCCAGTATCTCCATGTCTCTCTTGTACTGGGGAGCCCAGAACTGGAAACTGCACACCAGGTGTGGCCTCACCAGTGCTGAGTAGAGGGAGAGGATCACCTCCCTCAACCTGCTGGTAATACTTTGCCCAATACAGCCCAGGACACCAGGGCTTCTTTGATTAGCCGCCTTTGTCACAGGGCACACTGCTGGCTCATTTCAACTTTGTGTCCACCAGGACCTCCAGGTCCTTTCTGCAAAACTGCCTTCCAACGGCCCTAAGCCCTTTCCAGCAGCCCTGAGCATGTCCTGGTGCCTGGGGTTGTTCCTCCCCAGCTGCAGGACTTTGCACTTCCCCTTGTTGAACTTCATGAGGTTCCTGTGCGCCCCTTTCTCCAGTCGAGATCCCTCTGAATGGCAGCACAACCCTTTGGTTTATCAGCCACTCATCCCCGTTTTGTGTCATCTGCAAACTTGCTGAGGGTACACTCTGCCCCATCATCCAGATCATTAATGAAGATGTTAAACAGGACTGGACCCAGCATTGACCCCTGGGGTATGCTGATAGTTACTGGCCTCCAACTAGACTTTGTGCTACTGATCACAGTCTGTTCTATCAGTTTTCAATCCAGTCATTTCATCATAGGAGTTTATCATTGTTCAAGCATGACTTCCCCTTGGTGAATCCATGCTGGCTACTCCCGATGACTTTCTTGTCCTTCATACGCCTGGAAATTTCAACTAAACCTTCTTTACAGATCCCCTTCCAGGAAGTCAATGCAGTTTGAATACTAATGTACAATATATACCTGTGAAGCTCTATCTTTAGAGCAGCCAAGTGAGAGAAGCATCATGCATTGGGATGCAGTGAGCAATCCTAATGCGATGCTCTGAATTTCAAAGGATAACATTTGGCAACAGGTAGCTGGGCTGTAGTATTTGTTCAAAGCCAACCAAAGGATTATAGACTTCTAATCAAGATTAGAAGTAAACGGGTATGTTCATATTCAAGAAATCCATTTTCCAAAGACAGTGAGCTACCAAGAGCTGCTGTTAGGAAAGAGCATGTTTCTACATAAAAAGGAAGTTAGACCCTTTATGGAGACTTAGGTCGCTTTTGTTGGCTATACCTCAGTTCTCCTGTAGTGACTAATAAGCCATTCCCTGCTCTCTGCCTTGGCTTCCCGCACCCTACTCCTTCCATTCTATCTATTTTCAATGTAAGCTCTTCCAGCAGAGATCGTGTGTCATGAAAGTTCATTCCTGATCTTAATTTGAACCACTAGGTGCTGCTGCAACACAGACAATAAATAATTACAGCATAAACTGTCCCATAAAACTATCTGGGATCTACACTGTACTGTCTAAGACAGGACAAGACTGACCTTAGAACAGTACATGAGAACTCTCACTAATGTCATCCTTTTGCCATGCTGCAACAGAAAGTGAGCAGTTTCCAGCCTGGGGAGTGATCTTCTGTTCTTCTTGGACTACCAACTTTATTCACTGATCTGTGATTCAAAAGCCACACATGAAAAAATCGAGCATCGATCAGTCTGTCTGCCACTGTGCTCTCCTTCTAAGCTAAGTATATAATGGCCAGAAACATGCCAAAGCTCATTCTCATAACTGAAGTTTCCAGCAGAGCATGTAGCAAGTAACATGTTGCATACTTGCTCATCAAGTTAGAACACTGATAGCCTGACCATCAGCCAGGACCCTTCCTTTGGATCTCCAGTCTCTGAGAAACCCTAGCTATCTCAACTCTTCCCTAACAGAAAATTTATGAGCATTACTAGCTTATCACAATTCCCAGGACAAGGAGTCCCAGGATGAGGAGTTCTTCTATTTGCATTCCGTTGGGCCATATTGGGTATATCTGGTTGTCAGCAAGTTTAAAAATCTACTAACAAACGGACACTGGGCTGCCACTACCAGACTGGTCTCTTCAAGAAACTGATATGACTTGACAGAAACATTATGACACTAGTATAACAGGTATGTAAATACGATTTGTGAATAACAAATAGAGTTGTAACCATAAGACTCTGCTCACATAGACAATCCAAACTATTAGTTTTTAATTTCTGCTTCTCTTTTTGCCAGAGGAGTTGTATTCCAAATTGAATTTGAGACAAATTAGAGATTTTAAGTTGACACTTTCAGTTCCATAATGCATAGCGCTGCCACTTTCCAGAGGTCTGTTCTTCGCCAAACAAAAAATCCAAGAAAGGAAACATACAGATTTCCATTCTATATAGATTTCCATTCTATATAGTGAGTCACATTATCTCCTCTTTTTAAAGCAACAAATATAACACCACCACTAACTGTAAGTGCTGTTGCCTTAAACAATCACAAATATTTCTAATGTTTTAAATAGTTGCCTGGGAGCATATAAACAGTATACAGAAAAAGCCTGCCACACTCTAGCTGGCAGTCACCAGTGTTAAATTCTTTTTATCATCCAATTTTGATTGAATCCCGGAGGTCCAGGATGAAACAGTTTTCTAACTTAAATGTGGGTAAGAGTACTCTTAGTTTCCTCATAACATCACGGACTAAATGAATTTCTTTTTTAGGAGAGATGAAACTTTTCACTGCTGCTACCAAGAAACTCAAAATCATTCTTGAAGGAAAGGGAAAACACTAGTGAATTTTGCTTTGAAACCTTCTCTTATATCCCAGTGCAAAAGTGCACAGTCACATAATCATGCTGTCAAAGACCCTGCCAGCCTCCCTACAAGAAAGGGGAGGTAGGAAAACCATCAGTAAGAGGCAGTTGACTGACTACACTCAGGTGCTGCCTAAACCTTTGGGTTTAGGTGGTAGCTGAAACACATCTCTGATCCTTCCTGCTTCCAAGAGAAATTATTCTGCACAGGAAGACTTGAAGTCAGTTGTCATTTCCGACTCTCTATCAGTTTGTATCATCTAGTTTGACCATTTTACGATACAATCCAGATAATCTCACACAGTAATTCAATTCATCTGTCAGCAGGGATCGATTTACCAGTCTGCAGAATCTGGTCCACAGTTTTCTTCCCAGAACAGACAGGGAACAGTTGTTTCAACAATGATAGATGTAGCCTGAACAAATGAAAATTTCCTCCTGCGTCCCCAGTCTGGCTCTTATGGCTGCTGAAGAAGGACCATGCTTTCAGTGGAGATACCTACCCTTTTCTTGGAAGTCCTGACAAAAGTTATTCCAACTGCCAATTACTCTAAGTCTTCTACATCTCATTCCTGATAGAAATTTGTCTGTCATTTGCTTACGTAGACTCTTTATCCACAGTGTATCTCTTCTAAAGGAATCCTGGGAAGGAATTTGGAAATACTGATCCAGGAGGACTTGACTACCATGCTCAGTATAACTGCCAACTGTCTGGTTTTGGGTTTGGAGTTGGGCTTTTCCTTCCAAGACTCTGGGACAAAATAAACAGTGGTGACTTGAAGCAGAGACTATTTCCCAAGGCTTTAAAAAAAAAGCTTACCACAACGTAATTTTAAGTTTCTTTTTCTTAGCCACATCACATTGACAGTCTACAGTTATCTCACAATCAACACGTACTCCTCAAACTCTTCTCCTCCATTTTCAGCTGATAGAAGAAATTTATTGCCACATTTTTCTAGATATCAAGTACATAAACTTGCATTGTGCACTTAACCTTTTATGTCTGTCCAGGAGGACTCACTTTCTTTTACATAATATTCTGACCTATATCAGTGATGTTTCCCAGCTATTATTGCCCCAATAACAACAATATTATTAGGCAGAACTAGAAGGATATTCTTCCAATGTTCCATTAAGTCTGTTCTCTTCTATTTATGTCATGTTGTCCTGGTTCCGGCTGGGACAGAGTTAACTTTCTTCCCAGTAGCTGCAGGGTGTGCTGTGCTTTGAGTTTGGTATGAGAGGAGCGTTGATGGCCCATTCATGCTTGGTTGTTGCTGGGTGGTGCTTGCACCCAGGACTTCGGTTTTTTTCAGCCTCCCATGCCCTACCAAGTGCAAGGGAAGCTGTGGGCAGGGGGAGCATAGCCGGGGTGGTTGACTCAGCTGGCCAATGGAGTATTCTATACCATGTGACATCATGCTCAGTATACGAATGGTAGGCGTGATCCAGGAGGTACCTATTGCTCCTTGGTTATC
>NW_009203502.1:4172-6053 GCF_000690835.1 Fulmarus glacialis | reverse complement strand
GACCACACACGTGGGGGGGGGGGGGGTAAGAAAGCAGCTGCGTCGGGTTTAGTTGCTGGCTGGGGTTAAACCATGACACGTGTTTAAATAGCTTTCTACAGGACAAGATAAATCTTACAAACACATTCAGTCATCATATAAACTTTAAGTTTTGTATTTAACCATTATAAAGACAGTGTAACCAAGGAGTTCTGTAGAATAAGTAGCAGTGGCATAAACCTGATCAATTTAACTAAGTTCCCATGTACTACCATTACTACTTGTTTGTCTGAAGATAAGCCAAATTAAATCTAGATTTACTTTGCAGGAAAAAGAAAATCCACTCTACTTAATGAAAGAAAGTTTAGCCTTAGCAAAATCTACTTGTCAATACTGAATTTCACGCTACTTTTTGTTTGCCTTCCTATTTTGAATTATTCTTTCATTAATAGTTGAAGACTACTGCCCTTTAGTCAAACTAAAATGCTCAGTAATTCCACTCCTACCTAAAGATAGACATAAAAATTTGCTATTTTGTAGTTATATGGCAGTATGCCCAACTTAAAATCCCTGCTACCTACTTACAAGACTGGACTATGCAGAAAAAGGATTTTTTCTCTACTCCACTTCAAAAGAAACTCCTGGGATAAAATTCATATGCTCAGGCTGCAGACTACAACTGACATTTGGGTCTTACCTGTCTCTTTCATTATCTTCTTTATTTTTGCCTAAAATGGTAAGCTTCTAAATGTGAATCAGCAACACTTCAACAGTGCAGAAGAGCTTTCCTGGATCACAGAAGAATTTGCTTCCCTGGAGCATTTGTTTCTGTCCTTGCCACCAACTTGCTATGAATCACTGGGCCAAGTCTCTTTTGCATATGGTGCCTGACATGGGCATCCCTGTAAACCAGTCCTAAATGGCCAAGCGCTTCCAACAGCTACAGTAATCAAGGCACACTGAAGAAATGAAATACGCTATTAAAATGAAGAACTTAGAAAACTAGGAGGTCTCAAAGCAGACATCAAAATAATATGACACATTTGACCAGATAAACTTTAAATCTCCATTCCTCCGTTTGCCATTTGTGGAAAGGAATAATACTTCCCTACATCAGAGAAGATAAATAAATTCCACTTTCAGACAAACTGATATGCTGAGATGACGAATTATAGAAAACCTGGCAGCAAAACTAGTTACTTTTTATCCACTGTACTCCTGGTAAAGAATGCTTATTGCTCACAAAAAACCAGACAAAGTTATAAAGAAATGCATAGCTACACATTTACAGCATTGATGAATGAAGTTCCCCATAGGAAAGGAAAAATTTGATGATCACAGAATAACATGGTCTTCAGGCTTAAGGAGACAGGCATTTTAAATCCAGGCTCTTACTAAATTTGATGTGCTGAGGTTTATAACCTCTACAACATTTAACATAGTTTTTAAATGCATAATTAAAGGCTGAATAAGGTCCCTGGATTCTGTGATAGTTGGTGGAAGTGCATTTACTTTAAGTTTTATAGCATAATTTAATTTTTTTTCTAATTAAGGAAATATACTCTGCATTATCATTTGAGATTATAAACGGAAAGGAATCCAAAGAAGCCTTACTGGTTTTGACTAACGTTCTTCTAGGTGAATATATTTCTGGCACCTACCATAATTTTACTTTTATGGATAGTCCTTGTAAGATGTTCCATAGCAACAGACACTTCCATTTTGTCCTGAAGAAAATCTGAATTTAATATTCAATTTCACATTATCTGTTAGAACTGGATTCTGCTTTAGAAATCAACTAACGTGACTTTCGGAGAGGAAGGAGAACAAGACTGTGGGTAGCCTTAATACAGAAATTCCCATTCCCAGTTTACAAGAGACAGCTGAATGAATAGCAAAAGG
>NW_009203502.1:0-4141 GCF_000690835.1 Fulmarus glacialis | reverse complement strand
GGGGGGGGGGCGCGGAGACTAAATGAAAAGTGTTTGCTAAACACCTGTTATCTATCACCATACTATTATTTTTGCCATATGCCTACACATCTATTAGAACAATTATTAGAAATATTCATTTCCTGGAGTACAAATTTTCTAAGTAACTATCCATGTCTTAAAAAGAGATGTCCATATCAAAAGAAAACCAACTAAAAGCTATTGTTACAAACAGGCAAAAACATGTCCCCTATTATCTCCCTAAATGCCAAAGAGTTTTCCTAATAGCAACCACCAGAATCTTTTGTTCCACAGAGAACTCTACTTATCAGCTCCATCACTGTCACCAGCAACTTTGTGCAGCTCTACTTTTATCTCATGCATACAGCCCTGAAGAACAGTACTGCAAGGGCAAACACTGCAAGAGCAGTGCAGTATTTTTGTTTTAAGGACTGCCGCGTCAGGATGTCCCACAAACAAAACATATTGTCCTGTCTGAAAACATTCTCAATACAAGTCAAAGTAAACCATTTACTTGCAATATTCCAAATAAAAATATCCCAATCCTACGGGTTACAAAGAGAGATTAACAGAAATTCTAAAAAGATGCTCACATCTCTGACGTAAAGTCAGATTTAAGACTGTTCTTAATCTTAAAGCAAGTCTCATTCTTTGCACAATGAGTCAGATGTCGAGATGCTTCCCATCCATGGAACCCATGCGCCTTTCTTATGCAAGATTTGCACCCTTATGTTGGCTGACAAAAGTATTTGGGGGATTGTGATAAATACACGCACAAGCTGCTCTTCTGTTTCATTTGGATTCAAATCCTCATTCTCTTTGTTCCCTCAAGATTACTGATCACCAGCTTTTTCAGAAAGCAGTTTCAAAACTCCTCTCCTGGATTACTCAGCAACTCAACCATTCTGGAAAGAATAATTACCTTTTGGAACTCTAGATGCAATTGCTTCCTGTCCTGACAGCTATCAGAACCTTTTAATAAATATCTTTATACCCAACTAGATGCAACTGTAAGCAAATAGTTGCTTAGTGAAAGAATAGTGAACAGTGAAAGAAAACAGTTTTCTTGTCTACTATGGCAATACTCAAATTTCAGTGCAAAGTTTTTCCATGTTGCATTTCCTAAAATTTGATATATTTCATGCTTGTATTTCATAGAAAACCTTGCATGTCCCATAAATTAACAACCACACTTTATACAAACCTACAGGTGGGATTAATGTATGTAGTTTATCACTGGATTTTGATTTGGGCCAATGACAACCAAAATCCATTACTTTCGATTGGTAAAGGGGAAATAGGTTCGAGTTGATGGACTTTGAGGGATACTATAATACACATTAACATCTACCTTTGAAAGAAAGTAAGAGAAAGAGCTAGAAGTGTCTTTTATTTGCAGTCATTTGTGTATTTTGAAAATGCTTTACTAAAAATAAATAAATAACTCACAGGCCCACATAAAAGCTGTCTCACACTGAGAATTTAAAATTCTATTCAGCAAGTCTGAACAGCCTCAGATATGAAACTTGCTATGACCAGCTACTGAGTCTTCCAAAAATGCAACAGAATAATTCTTATTCAGTTGAGACATCTCCTCTGGGTTAAAGAGTAGCTACTCTTCTAATGTAGAACGTGTGCTCTACATTATCAAAATGCCAAGAAAACATTAACTATTTTTGTATTAACTATTGTTATGTTACTACGGAAGAACCTAAACATCAACCTCTATTATCCAAAATAACAGAATTTTAAAAATTATTTCAGAGGTTTCTCACCTGTAAACTGTTATTCCAAAACATAACAGATATGAAAAGCTGTCCTCTTTGAGATGGCAAGCAGATTTTTTTCAACCAGAAAAGAAGCCAGCACCTACAAAAGTCTTGCCTTTTTAAAATTCCTCTTCACTTCAAATGGAGCTGTTTTCAGAACATTAATAAAAGTCAGCTGTAAAAGCAAGGTATCAGTTTCAAAATACCACACATGCTACTACAGAAAAGGTTCTTGGCAACATCAGAATTCTCTGAAGGAGACAGCTGAGAATGGAGAGCAATCCTATGTCTTTAGAGAGGAAGAATTACAAATAAGCAATAACTTTTTCTAAGGGAACACAAGCACATCACTCCTGCTCTGAAAATCCTTGCAAGGTTTCTCCAGCTCAAAGAGGTATGAAAAAGCAATGGCCCCACAGGAAGCAAATGCAAGATGCTGTTTCTGTTTTCCTTGCATAGGTTTGCTTCCACAGTACGATGGTTCCATAAGTAAACCCTGTCTGCACTGTGGAGATACAGACACATGCACACATGTGTAACCCTGCCCTCCTCCATCTGTGAAACAAAAATAAATTACTGCATCCTGTTAAGTGAAAATCATCTGTTAGGAGAAAATACTAAATTGTTTACCTCCTGTATACTTACACCCTAGTTTAATTTACACCAAGAGAAACTCTGTGAATTAAATATTGTATCAGCTATGAGAACGTCACTCAGTATGGTGAAAGAAATACAGCTTTCTAGTTGTGAGGTAGCTAAAGCCCTAGCAAAATTTTCCATCCCAGAATCCATTGAGCCCTTGCAGATCACAGTAAGACAGACATGAACACATTTGGTGACTTGGACATAGACATATAAATTTTCTTCTAAATAATATGAAAAAAAAAAAAGTGTTGTGATCGCTCAGGAAAAAAAAGTATCACCCCAATAATTTCAAATAAGTAACAGAGATAAAGAAATGGCAAGATAAGCCTGAGTTATCTCAGCAGATTGTCAGAGTTTAAGAAATAGTAGATGACTCTCCACCACCTTGTTCCTCATTGATACTTTAACACTGAATGAGTACATATGAGTGGAGTCAGCCACACTGTGCATATGCTGTTTTCTGACTAGAAGAAACAGAAGGGCATTGCATTTTGATGTTTCCTATACGTTAAGAGTACTTCAGAATAATGAAGTAAGACTTGTTTGCAAAGGGTTCAGCTATGTTCACAATACCTTTTATTTCTCCTCGCCACATGCACAGAAAGAAAATGGCTGAGCTGTTAAACTAGGGTCAGAAAGATTAACATGGCTTTACCCATTCTTCCACAGTCTGACTAGTGCTCCTCCTAACTGAGGAAAAATTACTGAAAATTAAATCAATGAAAATTAATTTTAAAGCATACAAGTCAACTTGAGGAGTTCCCGAATCCTAGAAATTCATAAAGAAACACCATCCTTCTACATCCACTTCACCGCTCTGACAGACTAAGAAAGCAATTGTAGGAGGTTCAACTTACCTTACAACTTCACTCTGGAAGACACTGTTTACAATCCTGAAGGGAAGCACTTGTTGAAAAAGCAGAGGTATACACCTTTCCCACTGCATGAGATGGATCATGGTTGCCACTTACTGGAACTTCCATCAAATTTATCTCTTGCTGACGCTATGCCAAAACATCAGATTCTGCCTATGAAGGGATTCTAGGCTGATCACACACTGACAGGATAATACCCGAAATAATTTATTATGAATGTTGACATTCTCCTTTTCAGTTATATAGCTGCTCGGCTATTCTTTAAATACCTTACAAATATATGTAAGTATTATGTAGCTGAAGTCCTCCTCTTGGCTTTACTAACTGATCAGGAAGAAGGAGATGGCATCTTGAAAATTACAACCTCCCACTGACGAGACACTAGAGCTGCAGAAGTCAGCTCCATATGCAGGAACAATTCCTTCTTAGAACTTCTCAATGACATTCTCTATTTAGAAATATTTGCTATATTGAGGTAGATGAAAGCTGGAGAGCAGATTTAGTTTAGGACTGCACATACAATTCATAATCACAAGGAACCCGAATACATAAAATAGTCTTTTGCTTCACAAGCTAGGACAGCTGGATATACTACCCTTTAGCTTTACCCTTTACTATCCTTTTAGCTCTCCCATTCTAAGCATATAGTTTTGTGCTAGTGGTTAAATATTCGTGGGGGCACATGCTAAGAGAGGCTAACTAATGGCAATCCCTCCTATCCTGAGTGAGGCACTGGATGCTAAACTTCCAGTCCCCATTCCAAGTACTTATTTTCACAAAACAAAACGAACTTTTACATATAAAAATAAATAAATCTTTAAATTACAGATATATAAAATTTGTGTTTTATTA
>NW_009203501.1:12143-20115 GCF_000690835.1 Fulmarus glacialis | reverse complement strand
CGGCAGCCCTCAGCCTCGCGGGTGTGGAAGGCAGACCCGCTGCCGGGGTGAGCCTGCACCCGAGAACCTGTTGTGCCCGATGCGAGCCCCGCCGGGCGGGAGCAAGGGGGATCCGCACCAGGGTCCGCATGTCGAGTGCACGCAGGGGCGGGTGGGTCAGGTTACACAATACATCTTGGAAATACAGTGTGTTAGTATCTCTCAAGCTTCTTTGTAATGTGCACCCTAAACTTTATAACTAGTTGGCTGCATCGGAGTACGTGCGATTACAAAGGAATAGCATTTTACTTAACCAGCAAATTGAAATCAGCTTTCTTTAGCCATGTAATACTGCTAAAAGGCAGTGTCATCTTACAGGTAATTTTATTTAACCTGCAAATTCAAATCAGCTTCATTTAACTACGTAATCCTGGTAAAAATCAGTGACAGGTAAGAATTTACCTCAGATTGCTTAGGACAAGAGGCTTGAATTTGAGTTATCATCCAGAAGTACAATAGCTCTCCTGGAGGTGAGCTCGCTGGTTAGATAACCATATGAGTCATGTGTTTATGCATGTCCTGAATTGCTTCTGAAAGTAAGTCTTTTTCCTTGCAGGTTATTACCTTGGTATGTGCTTTGCTGCACCTGAAAAACATCTTTGTTTTTTCTACCTGGCTTCGAAAGGCTGGAAAACTTTCTTCTTCTTCGCTGTTCTCTTTCCAGCAGTCACCAGTGCCCTGGCATATTACTGGTCACGGAAAGGCTGGAATAATCATCCGTTAGCCCGAACACTCGCTGTTCATGCTCTCCCGCAGTCGGGTTGGAGGGCAGTAGCTTCTTCCATCAATACAGAATTTAGGAGAATCGACAAATTTGCTACCGGAACCCCAGGAGCGAGGGTTATTGTTACGGACACATGGGTGATTAAAGTGACCACCTACTGTTTACATGTTGCCCAGCAGCAGGACATTCATTTGACAGTGACAGACTCCAGACAGCATGAACTCACCCCAGACTCAAATATGCCCGTGCAGTTCCTCACCATCCGTGTTGCCAGTATTAATCCCTACGTGAAGGCGTTTGATATCCGGTAAAACAACTACCCTGTTATGTTATAGATACGCTATTTGATAGTGCTAGTGGAGTGCTTTTGTGGCATATCTGAAGAGTCCCTTGGTCTCATCCCTTCCTTTTTGCTCCCTGCCTGGTGTTCAGAGATGCTGTATGCACAGTTCTGCCATGCAGTGCAGTGAAGAAAGGTTGTTTAGAAAGATTCATACACCTACAGTATTGAATGCACAGTGTCCTGTTTGATCCATTCTTAGGAAGAGGATTCTGCTGGATGCAGAAAGAAGTAACTGGAAGAACTTAGGTGAAGGATGGAGAATAGGAATAAAAGGAAGAATCTTTAGTCTTCCAAATTTTGAGGGAGGAGAAATAGTTATTTGTCTAAAACTGGCTGTTGTTCACCCATGACTTTTTTTTTTTCCTTCTTCTGCTCAAGGCATATTTTTGTCACTGCTCAGAAGACTTCTTGCTGCGCTATTGCAAACTAGCTGCCCTTAAAGCAAGGAAGTAATTTTGGTCCATTTCTGATTTGTGTGTTCTTTTAGCAGTAAATCACAGCAAACGTGCTGTGAACTGTTAGGGCTTGTTTTCCAAGGGCCTATGCTATTTTTTTCAGCAGTCTCTCTGTGTAGCTAGGCAAAAGTACAAGTTTTGCAGAAACCTGTTAACACTGATTAGAATGATGCTAAAGTCTTTGTTGTCGTTGTGTCATTAAAAGGAGTACACAAAGCCATGCTGGTGCTCCTACAACTATTTTTTTGAAAAGGCATTTCGGTGTCTGTTCGCTGTTAAGTTGTATGTCAGCAGCATTTATTTACTAAGTAATTAAAAGTAGGCAGATCACCGGACTTGTAGGTGAGCAGAGGGGTCCTGGCAAGTATGAGGAAGGCATAGAGGTGATTGTGTTAGACATCCAGGTGAACAGAGCTCAGAACGAGAGGTTAGTTAAAGTAAATGTGACAATCCTAAGGAAGGAGAAGACTTTTATAGACCTGTGAGAGTGGTGACCAAATAAGTATTAAACAACTAATGATTTTCTTCTGTAAGTGCTTCAGTGCCAGAGTGATAAAACTACATCCCCAGCTGAGAAAATCATGGCTTCTTTGGCAATTCCTTTTAGGGGAAAAAAATCCAAACCCCAAAATTTTATTTTGTGGCTAAACAGAACAGCACTGACAAGAGAGTTTAAAAGTTCTTGTAATAAGATGTGCCAGAAATGGCAAATCTCTGCTAGAATGCAATCATACAGGATTTAAGAAAAGTGCCATAGGACAGAATTCCCCTATTAAGGATAGAGGATCATTGTATATGTCCAGAATCAGAATTAAATACAGTGGGAAGAAAAATGCTTTTGTGTAGGCAGGCCACATTTCCCTGTGTGTTCAAGGTGAATTTTTCCTCTGGATACAAAGGTCTCTGCTATTTGCACAGATAGTATCTGTTAACAAACATTATCCCATAATAGTTAAAACAATGGAGACCACCGGGAGCTAAAACTAAGCCAGCGTTGCATTGTACTGGGCTCTGGAAACTCAGCGAGTGGTAGGAAGAATGAGGAATTTCAGGGCGATGTTCCCAGGGCTTCTCCATGAAAGCTGTTTAATGAGTAGAAACATCAAGCTGGGGAGCTCTGAATCTACAGTTCAGAACTGTTGCATTAAAAAGGGGTAACAACAGTAATGTGTCAGGACCTGCGCAAGGTCTCATGTGCCACTTGAGGTCTGTGGGCCTCACTTTAGCAGAAGAGACTGAGAGACTCACTTTAGCAGAAGCAACCTAGTGTGAAACGCAGCTTGTTACAGCCTTAAATCACAGTGTAAGTCACATTCAGTAGCTATTTGTAACTTTTGTGAAATTTCAGGTTTTATCTAAAATTTTATAAAATTTTATAAAATAAAATCACAGAAACAGATACTGATTGACATTCTTCTGATACTTATATGTACTATCACCATGTGATACATGCCACATGATATAACTCTAATTTCTGTCCTCAGGAGTTTATAAACTAGAATTTAGATATGGTGTAAGTAAATAGGCATTAAAAAGGTGGACAGAAATTGTGCATGCAGTACTTTACAGTTAATGCATGATTTACATACCTGTATTGCTTTTGTTCATGCTGATTACTTCAAAAGCCTTCCTTTATTTTTGTATGATGTTTTAGCTACTCTCTGGCATATCCTGTCGGCAATCTGACACAGATATGAAGGAGAACAGGGTGTTCTGTTGTCTAAGTTGAGTAAAAACCAACAACAATTAAACAGCAAAAGAAAACAAAATGCTTATTGTGTATTTATTCTGACTAGTATGTACCAACCTAAATAACTTTTCTGTGGATTCACTTCTCTGATGTTAACCTCTGCAATGTACTATCAAGGTATTTGAATAGATAATCAAGGTAACATTTTGTTCCGTCTTTTCTTCTTCAGGTTGAACTCCACGGAGTATGGGGAGCTCCGAGAAAAGCTCCGTGCTCCCATAAGCAATGCAGCTAATGTTGTAATCCATCAAAGCCTTAGTGATTTATTTCTAGAAACCTTTACATCTCTGGTGGAAATTAACCAGACATATCCTGTTCCAAGCACTCAGGTGAGACTTTCTATCCACTGTAATAATTATACTTTTCAATATAGGCGAGCATGTGATTATTGTGTAATTGGTAACTGTTTACTTAGGGCTATCGCAGGTGAATTATTAAGAGAAGTCACTATTGTGGCGTTAACCAAAAGTCTTTATTAAATACTGATTAAACAATGATTGAATGATGATTAAATTATGAATATTAAATGGTAATTAAACAGTAATCAAATTGTAATTGAATGGTAATTAAACAATAATTAAACTGCCGTCAAACACTCTACTACTTACTGCACTTCTAATAATTAAGCTAGCTTGTATACAGTGTGCTTTAGATCGAATAGGAAATGTCGGTTACCTCACCGTAGATAACAGATGCCAGGTAAGGGATCTCTCGACCTCGAGGAGTAACCTTGAGAGGCGTCCTACCCAAGGGGAGATCACCGCCGTGCAGCCCGCTGCTGTACAGGAGAGGTCAGTGGGCTTGGGTAGGCCACAGATATTTATAGCGTAAAGTGATTTACTTGTAGTCAAACTCCCCTTCGGTGTACGTGCGGATGCGCAGTCGTAGCAGTTTTAGTTTTGTTTAGTTCCAGCTCAGGCTGGCACCATTAGCTCCTGATAAGACGTGCCCTAGATTCCTTAGTTCCCGAGAAGATAACGGCCTAGCACAGTTCCTCAGGGTCTGCACAGCAGGGCTGGCTCCAGTCAGGACTACTTGTCGGTGATGCCTGAACCAAAGTGCTGTTCGCTCGGTCAGGGTGGGTGCATCCGTCACACTCCACCCCGTGACTACAGTCCATTCACTTTACTTCACAGAGTGGTGGTATGGTCACCTCTTGCCTCTGTGCTATAAATACGAGGCGGTAATAGCATCATGTTGTCTACTGGAGGATTAAGTGATAAATATAAAATTAATTAAGGTTAATTATAAGATCGTTCCACACAATCAGTAGCAAGATATTCTGTATGTTTTACAATGAGATATACTGATTGGGCCAAAAAACAGACTCGAATGTATAAAAAGACAATAATAGCAATACAAACGACCAGAAGGGCAAACATTATTACTACAGGATGTAACATGGTGTTCAATATACCCGTTGCCGTTGGAGACCATCCTAATAGGGTTTCCCACCAGTGGTGTTCCCCATGCTTCTTCACTCTTTCTAGTGTACAGTGTATTTCTCCTCCATCATGATGTACGGTTATTAATGTGTTTTTGCTTTTGTACTTTTCGTAATAAGGCCTGTAAATCTTTATGTTTCAGTAGCTTGTGAAACAGCATCAAGTTAATTCCGATGGGGGAAGGTAACAGGTCCTGATATAGTGTGTAGTTTTCCTTTAACAATGTGTATGAGGTCACTGGGGCTCTGTAATTAAAGTCACATCCAGTAATGTTTACAAAGTTACGAACACATACATTTGATTGATTGGACACATTATGGGTAAAATTTCTATCAACAATTAAGTCTTCACAAAGTGTTCTTATACAGATTAGTACACATGGACAGTTCTACCCTTTTCAGTGACAGGTTAAATAGGACTTGTTGCTTTCCTGTACATTTAATAGCCTAGGGTCCAATTGCAGAAATTTGTGGATATGTAGCTTGGTCGGTTATGGGAGTAATAGAATAGGGAGTAGGTTGATAGGTGGTAGGGGTAGTTGTTGGTATAGCGTGAGGTCTGCGAGTAGATGTTAGCATGACCTTTAAGGATAGTCCATTTTCGCTATCTCTCCCTTTATCTGTCCACAGGCACACTGCTTCTATAGTTGTGTCATTAAAGAGGAAACTGATTATACAATTGGGGTGTGAGGGACAGCCTACTCTGCTTTTCGACTGAGTTTGATTTATCTTCCTGGCGATCGTGTACATGTTTGCCTTTGAATAATCTGTCACATTACATTCAATAGAGATGATGTCACCTGGTTTAGCAGAAATAAGGTGACTTTTCTTTGGTTTTACAGTTGTGTGATTACCAGTGATTATCATTGTTAGGTTTTTTGCTGGTTCTCCCAATATGCCTGTATTTCCATCAATTTTAAACATGTATGATACAGAATGTACTACAGTTACTGTATTGATTAGCACAAATAAAAGAAGTGTGGGTCTCCAACCCATGCGCTGGGCTTGTTGAGGTGTACAGTGGATCTGGTCCATGTTGGCAATGATTAGTCCTGCCAGAAGGATGAATATCCCTCTGATGACCAATCCGATCTCCAAGGGAGGCATTCCGGTATCATTCCCGGTAGCGTTCCTGGAAAGAGAAAATAACACAAGTCTCGGTGGGGTCACTCTGGACTGGTTACCCCTTTTAGTTAGTAGCTAGGATATATTCAGCTAGCAGTCTCTGCAGACAACTTGGTCCTATTAAGTGAATCCTGGGACGGAATACAGAAAAATATTGAAATTTTAGAGGTCTTTTGTAATCTGACAGGCCTCAAAACACAAGGGGAGAAGTGCCATGGCTTTTATATCCAGCCTACAAAGGACTCTTACATGATCAATGACTGTCCGGCACGTACAATAAATGGCACACCCCTCAATATGACTGATCCAGGTAGTTCGGAAAAATACCTGGGACTACGTATAGACACATGGATTGGAATATCGAAGCTGGAGCTACTAGGAAAACTGAACAAATGGTTAAGGTGGATTGGGCAGGCTCCACTAGAGCCGTTTCAGAAAGTGGAGATCTTGAAGGGATATACTATCCCATAATTGATTTACTTAGCAGACCAAGCCAATGTGAAAGCCATGTACTTACAGACCCTTGATTTGGCAATTCGAGCAGCCATCAAGGATTGGTTACATCTACCTGCATGTACCTGGGATGCCATCCTGTGTTCCAGCACTCGGGATGGACTAATTCCTAGTTCCCCACTCTCTGGACTAATTCCTAGTGTGCAGGCCCCTGCACTGAATTGCATAGTCTTAGCTATAAGATCTGTTTTCTGGCAAGAGAAAGAGTTTGAAAAACTGTGGATTGCAGTAGGTGGGAATAAAGAGAAAATTCCTTCTATTCGGGACCCCAGAGCAGTCATGGTGATCTCAGAAGTTGTGGGCGGTGAGGAACCAGTCTCGGAATGGGAGATGTCCGCCCCGAAGGTCATCTTTCCAAGACCTTGTGACTGGCGAAAGCAGGAATTTTTTAATTGGACCAAGTTACCATCCCAGGGCCATGGGATTACCAACTTTTGAAAAGGATAAAATGAGTAATAACTGGATTGAATATTATAAGGGCATTCCTCACAGAAAGCTAATGACTGCATTACAATTAAGAGCTAATGCCTACCCCATGAGAGAGTATTTGGCAAGGCGTAGGCAGGACACTCAAATTAAGAACTGCTGGCATTGTGTAGCAGAGAGTGAGACTTGCTCACATACTATTGGATATTGCCCTGCAGTTCAAGATGCTAGAATAAAGAGACAACCAACTATGTGAACTGTTGGCAGAGGAAGCTGAAAAGAAAGAAGGGGTAATATTTCAGGAGCCACTTTTTCTATAATTCATTGTGATGATCTTTTAAACCTGACCTGATATTTTTCAAGGGAGGTCAGGCTTTTTGGTGGACTTAATTGTTAGATATGAGAGTAAACCATCATCACTTGCTGATGCAGCAGCTGAGAAAGTTAGAAAATATCAGTGTCTTAAGGAGAAAGTCCAGGAGGTGACAAATGCCAGTAATGTAAAATTCATTGGATTTCCTGGATGGTCGCATCCAGAGAGTAGTGGTCAATGGCTCAATGTCTGCATGGATATCAGTGACAAGCGGTGTCCCTCAGGGGTCTGTATTGGAACCACTACTGTTTAATATCTTCATCAATGACATGAACAGTGGGATCGAGTGCACCCTCAGAAAATTTGCAGATTTGCTCATGCGCTGAGTGGCATGGCTGACACACCTGAGGGACGGGATGCCATCCAGAGGGACCTGGACAAGCTCGAGAAGTGAGCCCATGTGAACCTCATGAGGTTCAATAAGGCCAAGTGCAAGGTCCTGCACCTGAGTCAGGGCAACCCCCAGTATCAATACAGGCTGGGGGATGAAGGGATTGAGAGCAGCCCTGCCGAGAAGGACTTGGGGGTACTGGTGGATGAGAAGCTGGGCATGAGCCGGCAATGTGCGCTCACAGCCCAGAAAGCCAACCGTATCCTGGGCTGCATCAAAAGCAGCGTGGCCAGCAGGTCGAGGGAGGTGATTCTGCCCCTCTGCTCTGCTCTGGTGAGACCCCACCTGCAGTCCTGCGTCCAGCTCTGGAGCCCTCAGCACAGGAAAGACATGGACCTGTTGGAGTGGGTCCGGAGGAGGGCCATGAGGATGATCAGGGGGGTGGAATG